>NC_092809.1:141306199-141546147 GCF_040954645.1 Diabrotica undecimpunctata
CTAACAGTTCGTGAGAAAAATTTCCACTGGGATGTTTGTATTCGCTGAAAATTTCGAGAAAATTAAAAGTGTATATTTTGTTTGAAATTTGAATTATTTCGATTAAGGGTGACTTGCTGATTAAGAAAATCTAAACATGTGGCTAAAAATTATGCACCGTTTGGCCGGAAAATCGAAAAAACTGTAGATTTTTTAATTCGATTTTCCTCTTTTCCGGCAAACTGGGGTTAAGGAATCAGAAAAAAAAGACATGCTTGGAATAAGCTGAACCAAGTGCATGTACCAAAACATTAAAACAAATTTTTTTTTTCGGAAAATTTGGAAAAATATCGAAAGGGGGTACCCTTGGATTTTTATCAAATTTGGTTAATCGGCTATATTGGCGTCAATTTAGACTCGAGAGTCAAGCGAATACACATTTCCTACATAAAATTGGTCGCTCGTTATTTTGCCATACTCAGAATTTTCCTACATCTAACGGTTCGTGAGAAAAATTCCCACTTAGATGTCTGTATTTGTTGAAAATTTCGTGAAAATTAAAAGTGAATATTTTGATTAAAATTTAAATTATTTCGATTAAGGGTGACTTGCTGATTAAAAAATCTAAACATGTGGCTAAAAATTATGCACCGTTTTGCCGGAAAATCGAAAAAACTGTAGACCATTGGATTTTTATCAAATTTGGTTAATCGGCTATATTTACGTCAATTTTGGTCCGAGAGTCAAGCGAATGAACATTTCTTACATAAAATTGGCCCCTCGTTCTTCTGCATACTCAGAATTTTCCTACATCTAACAGTTCGTGAGAAAAATTTCCACTGGGATGTTTGTATTCGCTGAAAATTTCGAGAAAATTAAAAGTGTATATTTTGTTTGAAATTTGAATTATTTCGATTAAGGGTGACTTGCTGATTAAAAAAATCTAACATGTGGCTAAAAATTATGCACCGTTTTGCCGGAAAATCGAAAAAACTGTAGATTTTTTAATTCGATTTTTCCTCTTTTCCGGCAAACTGGGGTTAAGGAATCAGAAAAAAAAGACATGCTTGGAATAAGCTGAACCAAGTGCATGTACCAAAACATTAAAACAAATTTTTTTTTCGGAAAATTTGGAAAAAATATCGAAAGGGGGTACCCTTGGATTTTTATCAAATTTGGTTAATCGGCTATATTGGCGTCAATTTTGAATCGAGAGTCAAGCGAATACACATTTCCTACATAAAATTGGTCGCTCGTTATTTTGCCATACTCAGAATTTTCCTACATCTAACGGTTCGTGAGAAAAATTCCCACTTGGATGTCCTGTATTTGTTGAAAATTTCGTGAAAATTAAAAGTGAATATTTTGTTTAAAATTTAAATTATTTCGATTAAGGGTGACTTGCTGATTAAAAAAATCTAAAAGAGTTGCCAGAAATTATGCACCGTTTTGCCGGAAAATCGAAAAAACTGTAGACCATTGGATTTTTATCAAATTTGGTTAATCGGCTATATTTACGTCAATTTTGGTCCGAGAGTCAAGCGAATGGACATTTCCTACATAAAATTGGCCCCTCGTTCTTCTGCTATACTCAGAATTTTCCTACATCTAACAGTTCGTGAGAAAAATTTCCACTGGGATGTTTGTATTCGCTGAAAATTTCGAGAAAATTAAAAGTGTATATTTTGTTTGAAATTGAATTATTTCGATTAAGGGTGACTTGCTGATTAAAAAAATCTAAACATGTGGCTAAAAATTATGCACCGTTTTGCCGGAAAATCGAAAAAACTGTAGATTTTTTAATTCGATTTTTCCTCTTTTCGGCAAACTGGGGTTAAGGAATCAGAAAAAAAAGACATGCTTGGAATAAGCTAAACCAAGTGCATGTACCAAAACATTAAAACAAATTTTTTTTTTCGGAAAATTGGAAAAAATATCGAAAGCGGGTACCCTTGGATTTTTATCAAATTTGGTTAATCGGCTATATTGCGTCAATTTTGAATCGAGAGTCAAGCGAATACACATTTCCTACATAAAATTGGTCGCTCGTTATTTTGCCATACTCAGAATTTTCCTACATCTAACGGTTCGTGAGAAAAATTCCCACATAGATGTCTGTATTTGTTGAAAATTTCGTGAAAATTAAAAGTGAATATTTTGTTTAAAATTTAAATTATTTCGATTAAGGGTGACTTGCTGATTAAAAAAATCTAAAAGAGTTGCCAGAAATTATGCACCGTTTTGCCGGAAAATCGAAAAAACTGTAGACCATTGGATTTTTATCAAATTTGGTTAATCGGCTATATTTACGTCAATTTTGGTCCGAGAGTCAAGCGAATGGACATTTCCTACATAAAATTGGCCGCTCGTTCTTCTGCCATACTCAGAATTTTCCTACATCTAACTGTTCTTGAGAAAAATTTCCACTGGGATGTTTGTATTCGCTGAAAATTTCGAGAAAATTAAAAGTGTATATTTTGTTTGAAATTTGAATTATTTCGATTAAGGGTGACTTGCTGATTAAAAAAATCTAAACATGTGGCTAAAAATTATGCACCGTTTTGCCGGAAAATCGAAAAAACTGTAGACCATTGGTTTTTATCAAATTTGGTTAATCGCTGTATTTACGTCAATTTTGGTCCGAGAGTCAAGCGAATGGACATTTCTTACATAAAAGTGGCCCCTCGTTCTTCTGCCATACTCAGAATTTTCCTACATCTAACAGTTCGTGAGAAAAATTTCCACTGGATGTTTGTATTCGCTGAAAATTTCGAGAATATTAAAAGTGTATATTTTGTTTGAAATTTGAATTATTTCGATTAAGGGTGACTTGCTGATTAAGAAAATCTAAACATGTGGCTAAAAATTATGCACCGTTTTGCCGGAAAATCGAAAAAAACTGTAGATTTTTTAATTCGATTTTTCCTCTTTTCCGGCAAACTGGGGTTAAGGAATCAGAACAAAAAGACATGCTTGGAATAAGCTGAACCAAGTGCATGTACCAAAACATTAAAACAAATTTTTTTTTCGGAAAATTTGGAAAAAATATCGAAAGGGGGTACCCTTGGATTTTTATCAAATTTGGATAATCGGCTATATTGGCGTCAATTTTGAATCGAGAGTCAAGCGAATACACATTTCCTACATAAAATTGGTCGCTCGTTATTTTGCCATACTCAGAATTTTCCTACATCTAACGGTTCGTGAGAAAAATTCCCACTTAGATGTCTGTATTTGTTGAAATTTCGTGAAAATTAAAAGTGAATATTTTGTTTAAAATTTAAATTATTTCGATTAAGGGTGACTTGCTGATTAAAAAAATCTAAAAGAGTTGCCAGAAATTATGCACCGTTTTGCCGGAAAATCGAAAAAACTGTAGACCATTGGATTTTTATCAAATTTGTTAATCGGCTATATTACGTCAATTTTGGTCCGAGAGTCAAGCGAATGGACATTTCCTACATAAAATTGGCCCCTCGTTCTTCTGCCATACTCAGAATTTTCCTACATCTAACAGTTCGTGAGAAAAATTTCCACTGGGATGTTTGTATTCGCTGAAAATTTCGAGAAAATTAAAAGTGTATATTTTGTTTGAAATTTGAATTATTTCGATTAAGGGTGACTTGCTGATTAAGAAAATCTAAACATGTGGCTAAAAATTATGCACCGTTTTGCCGGAAAATCGAAAAAACTGTAGATTTTTTAATTCGATTTTTCCTCTTTTCCGGCAAACTGGGGTTAAGGAATCAGAAAAAAAAAGACATGCTTGGAATAAGCTAAACCAAGTGCATGTACCAAAACATTAAAACAAATTTTTTTTTTCGGAAAATTGGAAAAAATATCCAAAGGGGGTATCCTTGGATTTTTATCAAATTTGGTTAATCGGCTATATTGGCGTCAATTTTGAATCGAGAGTCAAGCGAATACACATTTCCTACATAAAATTGGTCGCTCGTTATTTTGCCATACTCAGAATTTTCCTACATCTAACGGTTCGTGAGAAAAATTCCCACTTGGATGTCTGTATTTGCTGAAAATTTCGTGAAAATTAAAAGTGAATATTTTGTTTAAAATTTAAATTATTTCGATTAAGGGTGACTTGCTGATTAAAAAAATCTAAAAGAGTTGCAGAAATTATGCACCGTTTTGCCGGAAAATCGAAAAAAACTGTAGACCATTGGATTTTTATCAAATTTGGTTAATCGGCTATATTTACGTCAATTTTGGTCCGAGAGTCAAGCGAATGGACATTTCCTACATAAAATTGGCCCCTCGTTCTTCTGCCATACTCAGAATTTTCCTACATCTAACTGTTCTTGAGAAAAATTTCCACTGGGATGTTTGTATTCGCTGAAAATTTCGAGAAAATTAAAAGTGTATATTTTGTTTGAAATTTGAATTATTTCGATTAAGGGTGACTTGCTGATTAAAAAAATCTAAACTGTGGCTAAAAATTATGCACCGTTTTGCCGGAAAATCGAAAAAACTGTAGACCATTGGATTTTTATCAAATTTGGTTAATCGGCTATATTTACGTCAATTTTGGTCCGAGAGTCAAGCGAATGGACATTTCTTACATAAAATTGGCCCCTCGTTCTTCTGCCATACTCAGAATTTTCCTACATCTAACAGTTCGTGAGAAAAATTTCCACTGGGATGTTTGTATTCGATGAAAATTTCGAGAAAATTAAAAGTGTATATTTTGTTTGAAATTTGAATTATTTCGATTAAGGGTGACTTGCTGATTAAGAAAATCTAAACATGTGGCTAAAAATTATGCACCGTTTTGCCGGAAAATGGAAAAAACTGTAGATTTTTTAATTCGATTTTTCCTCTTTTCCGGCAAACTGGGGTTAAGGAATCAGAAAAAAAAGACATGCTTGGATAAGCTGAACCAAGTGCATGTACCAAAACATTAAAACAAATATTTTTTTCGGAAAATTTGGAAAAAATATCCAAAGGGGGTACCCTTGGATTTTATCAAATTTGGTTAATCGGCTATATTGGCGTCAATTTTGAATCGAGAGTCAAGCGAATGACACATTTCCTACATAAAATTGGTCGCTCGTTATTTTGCCATACTCAGAATTTTCCTACATCTAACTGTTCTTGAGAAAAATTTCCACTGGGATGTTTGTATTCGCTGAAAATTTCGAGAAAATTAAAAGTGTATATTTTGTTTAGAATTTGAATTATTTCGATTAAGGGTGACTTGCTGATTAAAAAATCTAAACATGTGGCTAAAAATTATGCACCGTTTTTGCCGGAAAATCGAAAAAACTGTAGACCATTGGATTTTTATCAAATTTGGTTAATCGGCTGTATTTACGTCAATTTTGGTCCGAGAGTCAAGCGAATGGACATTTCCTACATAAAATTGGCAGCTCGTTCTTCTGCCATACTCAGAATTTTCCTACATCTAACTGTTCTTGAGAAAAATTTCCACTGGGATGTTTGTATTCGCTGAAAATTTCGAGAAAATTAAAAGTGTATATTTTGTTTGAAATTTGAATTATTTCGATTAAGGGTGACTTGCTGATTAAAAAAATCTAAACATGTGGCTAAAAATTATGCACCGTTTTGCCGGAAAATCGAAAAAACTGTAGACCATTGGATTTTTATCAAATTTGGTTAATCGGCTGTATTTACGTCAATTTTGGTCCGAGAGTCAAGCGAATGGACATTTCCTACATAAAATTGGCCGCTCGTTCTTCTGCCATACTCAGAATTTTCCTACATCTAACTGTTCTTGAGAAAAATTTCCACTGGGATGTTTGTATTCGCTGAAAATTTCGAGAAAATTAAAAGTGTATATTTTGTTGAAATTTGAATTATTTCGATTAAGGGTGACTTGCTGATTAAAAAAATCTAAACATGTGGCTAAAAATTATGCACCGTTTTGCCGGAAAATCGAAAAAACTGTAGACCATTGGATTTTTATCAAATTTGGTTAATCGGCTATATTTACGTCAATTTTGGTCCGAGAGTCAAGCGAATGGACATTTCCTACATAAAATTGGCCGCTCGTTCTTCTGCCATACTCAGAATTTTCCTACATCTAACTGTTCTTGAGAAAAATTTCCACTGGGATGTTTGTATTCGCTGAAAATTTCGAGAAAATTAAAAGTGTATATTTTGTTCGAAATTTGAATTATTTCGATTAAGGGTGACTTGCTGATTAAAAAAATCTAAACATGTGGCTAAAAATTATGCACCGTTTTGCCGGAAAATCGAAAAAACTGTAGACCATTGGATTTTTATCAAATTTGGTTAATCGGCTATATTTACGTCAATTTTGGTCCGAGAGTCAAGCGAATGGACATTTCCTACATAAAATTGGCCCCTCGTTCTTCTGCCATACTCAGAATTTTCCTACATCTAACTGTTCTTGAGAAAATTTCCACTGGGATGTTTGTATTCGCTGAAAATTTCGAGAAAATTAAAAGTGTATATTTTGTTTGAAATTTGAATTATTTCGATTAAGGGTGACTTGCTGATTAAAAAAATCCAAACATGTGGCTAAAAATTATGCACCGTTTTGCCGGAAAATCGAAAAAACTGTAGACCATTGGATTTTATCAAATTTGGTTAATCGGCTGTATTTACGTCAATTTTGGTCCGAGAGTCAAGCGAATGGACATTTCCTACATAAAATTGGCCGCTCGTTCTTCTGCCATACTCAGAATTTTCCTACATCTAACTGTTCTTGAGAAAAATTTCCACTGGGATGTTTGTATTCGCTGAAAATTTCGAGAAAATTAAAAGTGTATATTTTGTTTGAAATTTGAATTATTTCGATTAAGGGTGACTTGCTGATTAAAAAAATCTAAACATGTGGCTAGAAATTATGCACCGTTTTGCCGGAAAATCGAAAAAACTGTAGATTTTTTAATTCGATTTTTCCTCTCTTCCGGCAAACTGGGTTAAGGAATCAGAAAAAAAGACATGCTTGGAATAAGCTGAACCAAGTGCATGTACCAAAACATTAAAACAAATTTTTTTTTTCGGAAAATTTGGAAAAAATATCCAAAGGGGGTACCCTTGGATTTTTATCAAATTTGGTTAATCGGCTATATTTACGTCAATTTTGGTCCGAGAGTCAAGCGAATGGACATTTCCTACATAAAATTGGCCCCTCGTTCTTCTGCCATACTCAGAATTTTCCTACATCTAACAGTTCGTGAGAAAAATTTCCACTGGGATGTTTGTATTCGCTGAAAATTTCGAGAAAATTAAAAGTGTATATTTTGTTGGAAATTTGAATTATTTCGATTAAGGGTGACTTGCTGATTAAGAAAATCGAAACATGTGGCTAAAAATTATGCACCGTTTTGCCGGAAAATCGAAAAAACTGTAGATTTTTTAATTCGATTTTTCCTCTCTTCCGGCAAACTGGGGTTAAGGAATCAGAAAAAAAAGACATGCTTGGAATAAGATGAACCAAGTGCATGTACCAAAACATTAAAACAATTTTTTTTTTCGGAAAATTTGGAAAAAATATCAAAGGGGGTACCCTTGGATTTTTATCAAATTTGGTTAATCGGCTATATTGGCGTCAATTTTGAATCGAGAGTCAAGCGAATACACATTTCCTACATAAAATTGGTCGCTCGTTATTTTGCCATACTCAGAATTTTCCTACATCTAACGGTTCGTGAGAAAAATTCCCACTTGGATGTCTGTATTTGCTGAAAATTTCGTGAAAATTAAAAGTGAATATTTTGTTTAAAATTTAAATTATTTCGATTAAGGGTGACTTGCTGATTAAAAAAATCTAAAAGAGTTGCCAGAAATTATGCACCGTTTGCCGAAAATCGAAAAAACTGTAGACCATTGGATTTTTATCAAATTTGGTTAATCGGCTATATTTACGTCAATTTTGGTCCGAGAGTCAAGCGAATGGACATTTCCTACATAAAATTGGCCCCTCGTTCTTCTGCCATACTCAGAATTTTCCTACATCTAACTGTTCTTGAGAAAAATTTCCACTGGGATGTTTGTATTCGCTGAAAATTTCGAGAAAATTAAAAGTGTATATTTTGTTTGAAATTTGAATTATTTCGATTAAGGGTGACTTGCTGATTAAAAAAATCTAAACATGTGGCTAAAAATTATGCACCGTTTTGCCGGAAAATCGAAAAAACTGTAGACCATTGGATTTTTATCAAATTTGGTTAATCGGCTATATTTACGTCAATTTTGGTCCGAGAGTCAAGCGAATGGACATTTCTTACATAAAATTGGCCCCTCGTTCTTCTGCCATACTCAGAATTTTCCTACATCTAACAGTTCGTGAGAAAAATTTCCACTGGGATGTTTGTATTCGATGAAATTTCGAGAAAATTAAAAGTGTATATTTTGTTTGAAATTTGAATTATTTCGATTAAGGGTGACTTGCTGATTAAGAAAATCTAAACATGTGGCTAAAAATTATGCACCGTTTTGCCGGAAAATGGAAAAAACTGTAGATTTTTTAATTCGATTTTCCTCTTTTCCGGCAAACTGGGGTTAAGGAATCAGAAAAAAAAGACATGCTTGGAATAAGCTGAACCAAGTGCATGTACCAAAACATTAAAACAAATATTTTTTTTCGGAAAATTGGAAAAAATATCCAAAGGGGGTACCCTTGGATTTTTATCAAATTTGGTTAATCGGCTATATTGGCGTCAATTTTGAATCGAGAGTCAAGCGAATACACATTTCCTACATAAAATTGGTCGCTCGTTATTTTGCCATACTCAGAATTTTCCTACATCTAACTGTTCTTGAGAAAATTTCCACTGGGATGTTTGTATTCGCTGAAAATTTCGAGAAAATTAAAAGTGTATATTTTGTTTAGAATTTGAATTATTTCGATTAAGGGTGACTTGCTGATTAAAAAAATCTAAACATGTGGCTAAAAATTATGCACCGTTTTGCCGGAAAATCGAAAAAACTGTAGACCATTGGATTTTTATCAAATTTGGTTAATCGGCTGTATTTACGTCAATTTTGGTCCGAGAGTCAAGCGAATGGACATTTCCTACATAAAATTGGCAGCTCGTTCTTCTGCCATACTCAGAATTTTCCTACATCTAACTGTTCTTGAGAAAAATTTCCACTGGGATGTTTGTATTCGCTGAAAATTTCGAGAAAATTAAAAGTGTATATTTTGTTTGAAATTTGAATTATTTCGATTAAGGGTGACTTGCTGATTAAAAAAATCTAAACATGTGGCTAAAAATTATGCACCGTTTTGCCGGAAAATCGAAAAAACTGTAGACCATTGGATTTTTATCAAATTTGGTTAATCGGCTGTATTTACGTCAATTTTGGTCCGAGAGTCAAGCGAATGGACATTTCCTACATAAAATTGGCCGCTCGTTCTTCTGCCATACTCAGAATTTTCCTACATCTAACTGTTCTTGAGAAAAATTTCCACTGGGATGTTTGTATTCGCTGAAAATTTCGAGAAAATTAAAAGTGTATATTTTGTTTGAAATTTGAATTATTTCGATTAAGGGTGACTTGCTGATTAAAAAAATCTAAACATGTGGCTAAAAATTATGCACCGTTTTGCCGGAAAATCGAAAAAACTGTAGACCATTGGATTTTTATCAATTTGGTTAATCGGCTATATTTACGTCAATTTGGTCCGAGAGTCAAGCGAATGGACATTTCCTACATAAAATTGGCCGCTCGTTCTTCTGCCATACTCAGAATTTTCCTACATCTAACTGTTCTTGAGAAAAATTTCCACTGGGATGTTTGTATTCGCTGAAAATTTCGAGAAAATTAAAAGTGTATATTTTGTTTGAAATTTGAATTATTTCGATTAAGGGTGACTTGCTGATTAAAAAAATCTAAACATGTGGCTAAAAATTATGCACCGTTTTGCCGGAAAATCGAAAAAACTGTAGACCATTGGATTTTATCAAATTTGGTTAATCGGCTATATTTACGTCAATTTTGGTCCGAGAGTCAAGCGAATGGACATTTCCTACATAAAATTGGCCCCTCGTTCTTCTGCCATACTCAGAATTTTCCTACATCTAACTGTTCTTGAGAAAAATTTCCACTGGGATGTTTGTATTCGCTGAAAATTTCGAGAAAATTAAAAGTGTATATTTGTTTGAAATTTGAATTATTTCGATTAAGGGTGACTTGCTGATTAAAAAAATCCAAACATGTGGCTAAAAATTATGCACCGTTTTGCCGGAAAATCGAAAAAAACTGTAGACCATTGGATTTTTATCAAATTTGGTTAATCGGCTGTATTACGTCAATTTTGGTCCGAGAGTCAAGCGAATGGACATTTCCTACATAAAATTGGCCGCTCGTTCTTCTGCCATACTCAGAATTTTCCTACATCTAACTGTTCTTGAGAAAATTTCCACTGGGATGTTTGTATTCGCTGAAAATTTCGAGAAAATTAAAAGTGTATATTTTGTTGAAATTTGAATTATTTCGATTAAGGGTGACTTGCTGATTAAAAAAATCTAAACATGTGGCTAGAAATTATGCACCGTTTTGCCGGAAAATCGAAAAAACTGTAGATTTTTTAATTCGATTTTTCCTCTCTTCCGGCAAACTGGGTTAAGGAATCAGAAAAAAAAGACATGCTTGGAATAAGCTGAACCAAGTGCATGTACCAAAACATTAAAACAAATTTTTTTTTCGGAAAATTTGGAAAAAATATCCAAAGGGGTACCCTTGGATTTTTATCAAATTTGGTTAATCGGCTATATTTACGTCAATTTTGGTCCGAGAGTCAAGCGAATGGACATTTCCTACATAAAATTGGCCCTCGTTCTTCTGCCATACTCAGAATTTTCCTACATCTAACAGTTCGTGAGAAAAATTTCCACTGGGATGTTTGTATTCGCTGAAATTTCGAGAAAATTAAAAGTGTATACTTTTGTTGGAAATTTGAATTATTTCGATTAAGGGTGACTTGCTGATTAAGAAAATCGAAACATGTGGCTAAAAATTATGCACCGTTTTGCCGGAAAATCGAAAAAACTGTAGATTTTTTAATTCGATTTTTCCTCTCTTCCGGCAAACTGGGGTTAAGGAATCAGAAAAAAAAGACATGCTTGGAATAAGATGAACCAAGTGCATGTACCAAAACATTAAAACAATTTTTTTTTTCGGAAATTTGGAAAAAATATCCAAAGGGGTACCCTTGGATTTTTATCAAATTTGGTTAATCGGCTATATTTACGTCAATTTTGGTCCGAGAGTCAAGCGAATGGACATTTCTTACATAAAATTGGCCCCTCGTTCTTCTGCCATACTCAGAATTTCCTACATCTAACAGTTCGTGAGAAAAATTTCCACTGGATGTTTGTATTCGCGGAAAATTTCGAGAAAATTAAAAGTGTATATTTTGTTTGAAATTTGAATTATTTCGATTAAGGGTGACTTGCTGATTAAGAAAATCTAAACATGTGGCTAAAAATTATGCACCGTTTTGCCGGAAAATCGAAAAAACTGTAGACCATTGGATTTTTATCAAATTTGGTTAATCGGCTGTATTTACGTCAATTTTGGTCGAGAGTCAAGCGAATGGACATTTCTTACATAAAATTGGCCCCGCGTTCTTCTGCCATACTCAGAATTTTCCTACATCTAACAGTTCGTGAGAAAAATTCCACTGGATGTTTGTATTCGCTGAAAATTTCGAGAAAATTAAAATTGTATATTTGCTTGAAATTTGAATTATTTCGATAAGGGTGACTTGCTGATTAAGAAAATCGAAACATGTGGCTAAAAATTATGCACCGTTTTGCCGGAAAATCGAAAAAACTGTAGATTTTTTAATTCGATTTTTCCTCTCTTCCGGCAAACTGGGGTTAAGGAATCAGAAAAAAAAGACATGCTTGGAATAAGCTGAACCAAGTGCATGTACCAAAACATTAAAACAAATTTTTTTTTTCGGAAAATTTGGAAAAAATATCCAAAGGGGGTACCCTTGGATTTTTATCAAATTTGGTTAATCGGCTATATTTACGTCAATTTTGGTCCGAGAGTCAAGCGAATGGACATTTCTTACATAAAATTGGCCGCTCGTTCTTCTGCCATACTCAGAATTTTCCTACATCTACTGTTCTTGAGAAAAATTTCCACTGGGATGTTTGTATTCGCTGAAAATTTCGAGAAAATTAAAAGTGTATATTTTGTTTGAAATTTGAATATTTCGATTAAGGGTGACTTGCTGATTAAAAAAATCTAAACATGTGGCTAAAAATTATGCACCGTTTTGCCGGAAAATCGAAAAAACTGTAGACCATTGGATTTTTATCAAATTTGGTTAATCGGCTGTATTTACGTCAATTTTGGTCCGAGAGTCAAGCGAATGGACATTTCCTACATAAAATTGGCCCCTCGTTCTTCTGCCATACTCAGAATTTTCCTACATCTAACAGTTCGTGAGAAAAATTTCCACTGGGATGTTTGTATTCGCTGAAAATTTCGAGAAAATTAAAAGTGTATATTTTGTTGGAAATTTGAATTATTTCGATTAAGGGTGACTTGCTGATTAAGAAAATCGAAACATGTGGCTAAAAATTATGCACCGTTTTGCCGGAAAATCGAAAAAACTGTAGATTTTTTAATTCGATTTTTCCTCTCTTCCGGCAAACTGGGGTTAAGGAATCAGAAAAAAAAGACATGCTTGGAATAAGCTGAACCAAGTGCATGTACCAAAACATTAAACAAATTTTTTTTTTCGGAAAATTTGGAAAAAATATCGAAAGGGGGTACCTTGGATTTTTATCAAATTGGTTAATCGGCTATATTGGCGTCAATTTTGAATCGAGAGTCAAGCGAATACACATTTCCTACATAAAATTGGTCGCTCGTTATTTTGCCATACTCAGAATTTTCCTACATCTAACGGTTCGTGAGAAAAATTCCCACTTAGATGTCTGTATTTGTTGAAAATTTCGTGAAAATTAAAAGTGAATATTTTGTTTAAAATTTAAATTATTTCGATTAAGGGTGACTTGCTGATTAAAAAAATCTAAAAGAGTTGCCAGAAATTATGCACCGTTTTGCCGGAAAATCGAAAAAACTGTAGACCATTGGATTTTTATCAAATTTGGTTAATCGGCTATATTTACGTCAATTTTGGTCCGAGAGTCGAGCGAATGGACATTTCCTACATAAAATTGGCCGCTCGTTCTTCTGCCATACTCAGAATTTTCCTACATCTAACAGTTCGTGAGAAAAATTTCACTGGGATGTTTGTATTCGCTGAAAATTTCGAGAATATTAAAAGTGTATATTTTGTTTGAAATTTGAATTATTTCGATTAAGGGTGACTTGCTGATTAAAAAAAATCTAAACATGTGGCTAAAAATTATGCAATGTTTTGCCGGAAAATCGAAAACCTGTAGACCATTGGATTTTTATCAAATTTGGTTAATCGGCTATATTTACGTCAATTTTGGTCCGAGAGTCAAGCGAATGGACATTTCTTACATAAAATTGGCCCCTCGTTCTTCTGCCATACTCAGAATTTTCCTACATCTAACAGTTCGTGAGAAAAATTTCCACTGGGATGTTTGTATTCGCTGAAAATTTCGAGAAAATTAAAAGTGTATATTTTGTTTGAAATTTGAATTATTTCGATTAAGGGTGACTTGCTGATTAAAAAAATTTAAACATGTGGCTAAAAATTATGCACCGTTTTGCCGGAAAATCGAAAAAACTGTAGATTTTTTAATTCGATTTTTCCTCTTTTCCGGCAAACTGGGGTTAAGGAATCAGAAAAAAAAGACATGCTTGGAATAAGCTGAACCAAGTGCATGTACCAAAACATTAAAACAAATTTTTTTTTTCGGAAAATTTGGAAAAAATATCCAAAGGGGGTACCCTTGGATTTTTATCAAATTTGGTTAATCGGCTATATTGGCGTCAATTTTGAATCGAGAGTCAAGCGAATACACATTTCCTACATAAAATTGGTCGCTCGTTATTTTGCCATACTCAGAATTTTCCTACATCTAACGGTTCGTGAGAAAAATTCTCACTTGGATGTCTGTATTTGCTGAAAATTTCGTGAAAATTAAAAGTGAATATTTTGTTTAAAATTTAAATTATTTCGATTAAGGTGACTTGCTGATTAAAAAATCTAAAAGAGTTGCCAGAAATTATGCACCGTTTTGCCGGAAAATCGAAAAAACTGTAGACCATTGGATTTTTATCAAATTTGGTTAATCGGCTATATTTACGTCAATTTTGGTCCGAGAGTCAAGCGAATGGACATTTCCTACATAAAATTGGCCCCTCGTTCTTCTGCCATACTCAGAATTTTCCTACATCTAACTGTTCTTGAGAAAAATTTCCACTGGATGTTTGTATTCGCTGAAAATTTCGAGAAAATTAAAAGTGTATATTTTGTTTGAAATTTGAATTATTTCGATTAAGGGTGACTTGCTGATTAAAAAAATCTAAACATGTGGCTAAAAATTATGCACCGTTTTGCCGAAAATCGAAAAAACTGTAGACCATTGGATTTTTATCAAATTTGGTTAATCGGCTATATTTACGTCAATTTTGGTCCGAGAGTCAAGCGAATGGACATTTCTTACATAAAATTGGCCCCTCGTTCTTCTGCCATACTCAGAATTTTCCTACATCTAACAGTTCGTGAGAAAAATTTCCACTGGGATGTTTGTATTCGATGAAAATTTCGAGAAAATTAAAAGTGTATATTTTGTTTGAAATTTGAATTATTTCGATTAAGGGTGACTTGCTGATTAAGAAAATCTAAACATGTGGCTAAAATTATGCACCGTTTTGCCGGAAAATGGAAAAAACTGTAGATTTTTTAATTCGATTTTTCCTCTTTTCCGGCAAACTGGGGTTAAGGAATCAGAAAAAAAAGACATGCTTGGAATAAGCTGAACCAAGTGCATGTACCAAAACATTAAAACAAATATTTTTTTTCGGAAAATTTGGAAAAAATATCCAAAGGGGGTACCCTTGGATTTTTATCAAATTTGGTTAATCGGCTATATTGGCGTCAATTTTGAATCGAGAGTCAAGCGAATACACATTTCCTACATAAAATTGGTCGCTCGTTATTTTGCCATACTCAGAATTTTCCTACATCTAACTGTTCTTGAGAAAAATTTCCACTGGGATGTTTGTATTCGCTGAAAATTTCGAGAAAATTAAAAGGTGTATATTTTGTTTATAATTTGAATTATTTCGATTAAGGGTGACTTGCTGATTAAAAAAATCTAAACATGTGGCTAAAAATTATGCACCGTTTTGCCGGAAAATCGAAAAAACTGTAGACCATTGGATTTTTATCAAATTTGGTTAATCGGCTGTATTTACGTCAATTTTGGTCCGAGAGTCAAGCGAATGGACATTTCCTACATAAAATTGGCCGCTCGTTCTTCTGCCATACTCAGAATTTTCCTACATCTAACTGTTCTGAGAAAAATTTCCACTGGGATGTTTGTATTCGCTGAAAATTTCGAGAAAATTAAAAGTGTATATTTTGTTTGAAATTTGAATTATTTCGATTAAGGGTGACTTGCTGATTAAAAAAATCTAAACATGTGGCTAAAAATTATGCACCGTTTTGCCGGAAAATCGAAAAAACTGTAGACCATTGGATTTTTATCAAATTTGGTTAATCGGCTGTATTTACGTCAATTTTGGTCCGAGAGTCAAGCGAATGGACATTTCCTACATAAAATTGGCCGCTCGTTCTTCTGCCATACTCAGAGTTTTCCTACATCTAACTGTTCTTGAGAAAAATTTCCACTGGGATGTTTGTATTCGCTGAAAATTCGAGAAAATTAAAAGTGTATATTTTGTTTGAAATTTGAATTATTTCGATTAAGGGTGACTTGCTGATTAAAAAAATCTAAACATGTGGCTAAAAATTATGCACCGTTTTGCCGGAAAATCGAAAAAACTGTAGACCATTGGATTTTTATCAAATTTGGTTAATCGGCTATATTTACGTCAATTTTGGTCCGAGAGTCAAGCGAATGGACATTTCCTACATAAAATTGGCCGCTCGTTCTTCTGCCATACTCAGAATTTTCCTACATCTAACTGTTCTTGAGAAAAATTTCCACTGGATGTTTGTATTCGCTGAAATTTCGAGAAATTAAAAGTGTATATTTTGTTTGAAATTTGAATTATTTCGATTAAGGGTGACTTGCTGATTAAAAAAATCTAAACATGTGGCTAAAAATTATGCACCGTTTTGCCGGAAAATCGAAAAAACTGTAGACCATTGGATTTTTATCAAATTTGGTTAATCGGCTATATTTACGTCAATTTTGGTCCGAGAGTCAAGCGAATGGACATTTCCTACATAAAATTGGCCCTCGTTCTTCTGCCATACTCAGAATTTTCCTACATCTAACTGTTCTTGAGAAAAATTTCCACTGGGATGTTTGTATTCGCTGAAAATTTCGAGAAAATTAAAAGTGTATATTTTGTTTGAAATTTGAATTATTTCGATTAAGGGTGACTTGCTGATTAAAAAAATCCAAACATGTGGCTAAAAATTATGCACCGTTTTGCCGGAAAATCGAAAAAACTGTAGACCATTGGATTTTTATCAAATTTGGTTAATCGGCTGTATTTACGTCAATTTTGGTCCGAGAGTCAAGCGAATGGACATTTCCTACATAAAATTGGCCGCTCGTTCTTCTGCCATACTCAGAATTTTCTACATCTAACTGTTCTTGAGAAAAATTTCCACTGGGATGTTTGTATTCGCTGAAAATTTCGAGAAAATTAAAAGTGTATATTTTGTTTGAAATTTGAATTATTTCGATTAAGGGTGACTTGCTGATTAAAAAAATCTAAACATGTGGCTAGAAATTATGCACCGTTTTGCCGGAAAATCGAAAAACTGTAGATTTTTTAATTCGATTTTTCCTCTCTTCCGGCAAACTGGGTTAAGGAATCAGAAAAAAAGACATGCTTGGAATAAGCTGAACCAAGTGCATGTACCAAAACATTAAAACAAATTTTTTTTTCGGAAAATTTGGAAAAATATCCAAAGGGGGTACCCTTGGATTTTTATCAAATTTGGTTAATCGGCTATATTTACGTCAATTTTGGTCCGAGAGTCAAGCGAATGGACATTTCCTACATAAAATTGGCCCTCGTTCTTCTGCCATACTCAGAATTTTCCTACATCTAACAGTTCGTGAGAAAAATTTCCACTGGGATGTTTGTATTCGCTGAAAATTTCGAGAAAATTAAAAGTGTATATTTTGTTGGAAATTTGAATTATTTCGATTAAGGGTGACTTGCTGATTAAGAAAATCGAAACATGTGGCTAAAAATTATGCACCGTTTTGCCGGAAAATCGAAAAAACTGTAGATTTTTTAATTCGATTTTTCCTCTCTTCCGGCAAACTGGGGTTAAGGAATCAGAAAAAAAAGACATGCTTGGAATAAGATGAACAAGTGCATGTACCAAAACATTAAAACAAATTTTTTTTTTCGGAAAATTTGGAAAAAATATCCAAAGGGGGTACCCTTGGATTTTTATCAAATTTGGTTAATCGGCTATATTTACGTCAATTTTGGTCCGAGAGTCAAGCGAATGGACATTTCTTACATAAAATTGGCCCCTCGTTCTTCTGCCATACTCAGAATTTTCCTACATCTAACAGTTCGTGAGAAAAATTTCCACTGGATGTTTGTATTCGCGGAAAATTTCGAGAAAATTAAAAGTGTATATTTTGGTTTGAAATTTGAATTATTTCGATTAGGGTGACTTGCTGATTAAGAAAATCTAAACATGTGGCTAAAAATTATGCACCGTTTTGCCGGAAAATCGAAAAAACTGTAGACCATTGGATTTTTATCAAATTTGGTTAATCGGCTGTATTTACGTCAATTTTGGTCCGAGAGTCAAGCGAATGGACATTTCTTACATAAAATTGGCCCGCGTTCTTCTGCCATACTCAGAATTTTCCTACATCTAACAGTTCGTGAGAAAAATTTCCACTGGGATGTTTGTATTCGCTGAAAATTTCGAGAAAATTAAAATTGTATATTTTGCTTGAAATTTGAATTATTTCGATTAAGGGTGACTTGCTGATTAAGAAAATCTAAACATGTGGCTAAAAATTATGCACCGTTTTGCCGGAAAATCGAAAAAACTGTAGATTTTTTAATTCGATTTTTCCTCTTTTCCGGCAAACTGTGGTTAAGGAATCAGAAAAAAAGACATGCTTGGAATAAGCTGAACCAAGTGCATGTACCAAAACATTAAAACAATTTTTTTTTTCGGAAAATTTGGAAAAATATCCAAAGGGGGTACCCTTGGATTTTTATCAAATTGGTTAATCGGCTATATTTACGTCAATTTTGGTCCGAGAGTCAAGCGAATGGACATTTCCTACATAAAATTTACCGCTCGTTATTTTGCCATACTCAGAATTTTCCTACATCTAACGGTTCGTGAGAAAAATTCCTACTTGGATGTCTGTATTTGTTGAAAATTTCGTGAAAATTAAAAGTGAATATTTTGTTTAAAATTTAAATTATTTCGATTAAGGGTGACTTGCTGATTAAAAAAATCTAAAAGAGTTGCCAGAAATTATGCACCGTTTTGTCGGAAAATCGAAAAAACTGTAGACCATTGGATTTTTATCAAATTTGGTTAATCGGCTATATTTACGTCAATTTTGGTCCTCCGAGAGTCAAGCGAATGGACATTTCCTACATAAAATTGGCCCCTCGTTCTTCTGCCATACTCAGAATTTTCCTACATCTAACAGTTCGTGAGAAAAATTTCCACTGGGATGTTTGTATTCGCTGAAAATTTCGAGAAAATTAAAAGTGTATATTTTGTTGGAAATTTGAATTATTTCGATTAAGGGTGACTTGCTGATTAAGAAAATCGAAACATGTGGCTAAAAATTATGCACCGTTTTGCCGGAAAATCGAAAAAACTGTAGATTTTTTAATTCGATTTTTCCTCTCTTCCGGCAAACTGGGGTTAAGGAATCAGAAAAAAAAGACATGCTTGGAATAAGCTGAACCAAGTGCATGTACCAAAACATTAAAACAAATTTTTTTTTTCGGAAAATTTGGAAAAAATATCCAAAGGGGGTACCCTTGGATTTTTATCAAATTTGGTTAATCGGCTATATTTACGTCAATTTTGGTCCGAAAGTCAAGCGAATGGACATTTCCTACATAAAATTGGCCGCTCGTTCTTCTGCCATACTCAGAATTTTCCTACATCTAACAGTTCTTGAGAAAAATTTCCACTGGGATGTTTGTATTCGCTGAAAATTTCGAGAAAATTAAAAGTGTATATTTTGTTTGAAATTTGAATTATTTCGATTAAGGGTGACTTGCTGATTAAAAAAATCTAAACATGTGGCTAAAAATTATGCACCGTTTTGCCGGAAAATCGAAAAAACTGTAGATTTTTTAATTCGATTTTTCCTCTTTTCCGGCAAACTGGGGTTAAGGAATCAGAAAAAAAAGACATGCTTGGAATAAGCTGAACCAAGTGCATGTACCAAAACATTAAAACAAATTTTTTTTTTCGGAAAATTTGGAAAAAATATCCAAAGGGGGTACCCTTGGATTTTTATCAAATTTGGTTAATCGGCTATATTTACGTCAATTTTGGTCCGAGAGTCAAGCGAATGGACATTTCCTACATAAAATTGGCCGCTCGTTCTTCTGCCATACTCAGAATTTTCCTACATCTAACAGTTCGTGAGAAAAATTTCCACTGGGATGTTTGTATTCGCTGAAAATTTCGAGAAAATTAAAAGTGTATATTTTGTTTGAAATTTGAATTATTTCGATTAAGGGTGACTTGCTGATTAAAAAAATCTAAACATGTGGCTAAAAATTATGCACCGTTTTGCCGGAAAATCGAAAAAACTGTAGACCATTGGATTTTTATCAAATTTGGTTAATCGGCTGTATTTACGTCAATTTTGGTCCGAGAGTCAAGCGAATGGACATTTCTTACATAAAATTGGCCCCGCGTTCTTCTGCCATACTCAGAATTTTCCTACATCTAACAGTTCGTGAGAAAAATTTCCACTGGGATGTTTGTATTCGCTGAAAATTTCGAGAAAATTAAAATTGTATATTTTGCTTGAAATTTGAATTATTTCGATTAAGGGTGACTTGCTGATTAAGAAAATCTAAACATGTGGCTAAAAATTATGCACCGTTTTGCCGGAAAATCGAAAAAACTGTAGATTTTTTAATTCGATTTTTCCTCTTTTCCGGCAAACTGTGGTTAAGGAATCAGAAAAAAAGACATGCTTGGAATAAGCTGAACCAAGTGCATGTACCAAAACATTAAAACAATTTTTTTTTTCGGAAAATTTGGAAAAAAATATCCAAAGGGGGTACCCTTGGATTTTTATCAAATTTGTTAATCGGCTATATTTACGTCAATTTTGGTCCGAGAGTCAAGCGAATGGACATTTCCTACATAAAATTTGCCGCTCGTTATTTTGCCATACTCATAATTTTCCTACATCTAACGGTTCGTGAGAAAAATTCCTACTTGGATGTCTGTATTTGTTGAAAATTTCGTGAAAATTAAAAGTGAATATTTTGTTTAAAATTTAAATTATTTCGATTAAGGGTGACTTGCTGATTAAAAAAATCTAAAAGAGTTGCCAGAAATTATGCACCGTTTTGTCGGAAAATCGAAAAAACTGTAGACCATTGGATTTTTATCAAATTTGGTTAATCGGCTATATTTACGTCAATTTTGGTCCGAGAGTCAAGCGAATGGACATTTCCTACATAAAATTGGCCCCTCGTTCTTCTGCCATACTCAGAATTTTCCTACATCTAACAGTTCGGGAGAAAAATTTCCACTGGGATGTTTGTATTCGCTGAAAATTTCGAGAAAATTAAAAGTGTATATTTTGTTTGAAATTTGAATTATTTCGATTAAGGGTGACTTGCTGATTAAGAAAATCTAAACATGTGGCTAAAAATTATGCACCGTTTTGCCGGAAAATCGAAAAAACTGTAGATTTTTTAATTCGATTTTTCCTCTTTTCCGGCAAACTGGGGTTAAGGAATCAGAAAAAAAAGACATGCTTGGAATAAGCTGAACCAAGTGCATGTACCAAAACATTAAAACAAATTTTTTTTTTCGGAAAATTTGGAAAAAATATCCAAAGGGGGTACCCTTGGATTTTTATCAAATTTGGTTAATCGGCTATATTTACGTCAATTTTGGTCCGAGAGTCAAGCGAATGGACATTTCCTACATAAAATTGGCCGCTCGTTCTTCTGCCATACTCAGAATTTTCCTACATCTAACTGTTCTTGAGAAAAATTTCCACTGGGATGTTTGTATTCGCTGAAAATTTCGAGAAAATTAAAAGTGTATATTTTGTTTGAAATTTGAATTATTTCGATTAAGGGTGACTTGCTGATTAAAAAAATCTAAACATGTGGCTAAAAATTATGCACCGTTTTGCCGGAAAATCGAAAAAACTGTAGACCATTGGATTTTTATCAAATTTGGTTAATCGGCTGTATTTACGTCAATTTTGGTCCGAGAGTCAAGCGAATGGACATTTCCTACATAAAATTGGCCCCTCGTTCTTCTGCCATACTCAGAATTTTCCTACATCTAACAGTTCGTGAGAAAAATTTCCACTGGGATGTTTGTATTCGCTGAAAATTTCGAGAAAATTAAAAGTGTATATTTTGTTGGAAATTTGAATTATTTCGATTAAGGGTGACTTGCTGATTAAAAAAATCTAAACATGTGGCTAAAAATTATGCACGGTTTTGCCGGAAAATCGAAAAAACTGTAGACCATTGGATTTTTATCAAATTTGGTTAATCGGCTATATTTACGTCAATTTTGGTCCGAGAGTCAAGCGAATGGACATTTCCTACATAAAATTGGCCCCTCGTTCTTCTGCCATACTCAGAATTTTCCTACATCTAACAGTTCGTGAGAAAAATTTCCACTGGGATGTTTGTATTCGCTGAAAATTTCGAGAAAATTAAAAGTGTATATTTTGTTTGAAATTTGAATTATTTCGATTAAGGGTGACTTGCTGATTAAGAAAATCTAAACATGTGGCTAAAAATTATGCACCGTTTTGCCGGAAAATCGAAAAAACTGTAGATTTTTTAATTCGATTTTTCCTCTTTTCCGGCAAACTGGGGTTAAGGAATCAGAAAAAAAAGACATGCTTGGAATAAGCTGAACCAAGTGCATGTACCAAAACATTAAAACAAATTTTTTTTTTCGGAAAATTTGGAAAAAATATCCAAAGGGGGTACCCTTGGATTTTTATCAAATTTGGTTAATCGGCTATATTTACGTCAATTTTGGTCCGAGAGTCAAGCGAATGGACATTTCCTACATAAAATTGGCCGCTCGTTCTTCTGCCATACTCAGAATTTTCCTACATCTAACTGTTCTTGAGAAAAATTTCCACTGGGATGTTTGTATTCGCTGAAAATTTCGAGAAAATTAAAAGTGTATATTTTGTTTGAAATTTGAATTATTTCGATTAAGGGTGACTTGCTGATTAAGAAAATCTAAACATGTGGCTAAAAATTATGCACCGTTTTGCCGGAAAATCGAAAAAACTGTAGATTTTTTAATTCGATTTTTCCTCTTTTCCGGCAAACTGGGGTTAAGGAATCAGAAAAAAAAGACATGCTTGGAATAAGCTGAACCAAGTGCATGTACCAAAACATTAAAACAAATTTTTTTTTTCGGAAAATTTGGAAAAAATATCCAAAGGGGGTACCCTTGGATTTTTATCAAATTTGGTTAATCGGCTATATTTAGGTCAATTTTGGTCCGAGTGTCAAGCGAATGGACATTTCCTACATAAAATTGGCCGCTCGTTCTTCTGCCATACTCAGAATTTTCCTACATCTAACTGTTCTTGAGAAAAATTTCCACTGGGATGTTTGTATTCGCTGAAAATTTCGAGAAAATTAAAAGTGTATATTTTGTTTGAAATTTGAATTATTTCGATTAAGGGTGACTTGCTGATTAAAAAAATCTAAACATGTGGCTAAAAATTATGCACCGTTTTGCCGGAAAATCGAAAAAACTGTAGACCATTGGATTTTTATCAAATTTGGTTAATCGGCTGTATTTACGTCAATTTTGGTCCGAGAGTCAAGCGAATGGACATTTCTTACATAAAATTGGCCCCGCGTTCTTCTGCCATACTCAGAATTTTCCTACATCTAACAGTTCGTGAGAAAAATTTCCACTGGGATGTTTGTATTCGCTGAAAATTTCGAGAAAATTAAAATTGTATATTTTGCTTGAAATTTGAATTATTTCGCTTAAGGGTGACTTGCTGATTAAGAAAATCTAAACATGTGGCTAAAAATTATGCACCGTTTTTGCCGGAAAATCGAAAAAACTGTAGATTTTTTAATTCGATTTTTCCTCTTTTCCGGCAAACTGTGGTTAAGGAATCAGAAAAAAAGACATGCTTGGAATAAGCTGAACCAAGTGCATGTACCAAAACATTAAAACAAATTTTTTTTTTCGGAAAATTTGGAAAAAATATCCAAAGGGGGTACCCTTGGATTTTTATCAAATTTCGTTAATCGGCTATATTGGCGTTAATTTTGGTCCGAGAGTCAAGCGAATGGACATTTCCTACATAAAATTGTCCGCTCGTTCTTCTGCCATACTCAGAATTCTCCTACATCTAACAGTTCGTGAGAAAAATTTCCACTGGGATGTATGTATTCGCTGAAAATTTCGAGAAAATTAAAAGTGTATATTTTGTTTGAAATTTGAATTATTTCGATTAAGGGTGACCTGCTGATTAAAAAAATCTAAAAACCTTGCCAGAAATTATGCACCGTTTTGCCGGAAAATCGAAAAAACTGTAGACCATTGGATTTTTATCAAATTTGGTTAATCGGCTATATTTACGTCAATTTTGGTCCGAGAGTCAAGCGAATGGACATTTCCTACATAAAATTGGCCGCTCGTTCTTCTGCCATACTCAGAATTCTCCTACATCTAACAGTTCGTGAGAAAAATTTCCACTGGATGTATGTATTCGCTGAAAATTTCGAGAAAATTAAAAGTGTATATTTTGTTTGAAATTTGAATTATTTCGATTAAGGGTGACCTGCTGATTAAAAAAATCTAAAAACCTTGCCAGAAATTATGCACCGTTTTGCCGGAAAATCGAAAAAACTGTAGACCATTGGATTTTTATCAAATTTGGTTAATCGGCTATATTTACGTCAATTTTGGTCCGAGAGTCAAGCGAATGGACATTTCCTACATAAAATTGGCCGCTCGTTCTTCTGCCATACTCAGAATTTTCCTACATCTAACTGTTCTTGGAAAAAATTTCCACTGGGATGTATGTATTCGCTGAAAATTTCGAGAAAATTAAAAGTGTATATTTTGTTTGAAATTTGAATTATTTCGATTAAGAGTGACTTGCTGATTAAAAAAATCTAAACATGTGGCTAAAAATTATGCACCGTTTTGCCGGAAAATCGAAAAAACTGTAGACCATTGGATTTTTATCAAATTTCGTTAATCGGCTATATTTACGTCAATTTTGGTCCGAGAGTCAAGCGAATGGACATTTCCTACATAAAATTGGCCCCTCGTTCTTCTGCCATACTCAGAATTTTGCTACATCTAACAGTTCGTGAGAAAAATTTCCACTGGGATGTTTGTATTCGCTGAAAATTTCGAGAAAATTAAAAGTGTATATTTTGTTTGAAATTTGAATTATTACGATTAAGGGTGACTTGCTGATTAAAAAAATCTAAACATGTGGCTAAAAATTATGCACCGTTTTGCCGGAAAATCGAAAAAACTGTAGATTTTTTAATTCGATTTTTCCTCTTTTCCGGCAAACTGGGGTTAAGGAATCAGAAAAAAAAGACATGCTTGGAATAATCTGAACCAAGTGCATGTACCAAAACATTAAAACAAATTTTTTTTTCGGAAAATTTGGAAAAAATATCCAAAGGGGGTACCCTTGGATTTTTATCAAATTTGGTTAATCGGCTATATTGGCGTCAATTTTGATCCGAGAGTCAAGCGAATACACATTTCCTACATAAAATTGGTCGCTCGTTATTTTGCCATACTCAGAATTTTCCTACATCTAACTGTTCTTGAGAAAAATTTCCACTGGGATGTATGTATTCGCTGAAAATTTCGAGAAAATTAAAAGTGTTTATTTTGTTTGAAATTTGAATTATTTCGATTAAGGGTGACTTGCTGATTAAAAAAATCTAAACATGTGGCTAAAAATTATGCACCGTTTTGCCGGAAAATCGAAAAAACTGTAGACCATTGGATTTTTATCAAATTTGGTTAATCGGCTATATTTACGTCAATTTTGGTCCGAGAGTCAAGCGAATGGACATTTCCTACATAAAATTGGTCGCTCGTTCTTCTGCCATACTAAGAATTTTCCTACATCTAACAGTTCGTGAGAAAAATTTCCACTGGGATGTATGTATTCGCTGTAAATTTCGAGAAAATTAAAAGTGTATATTTTGTTTGAAATTTGAATTATTTCGATTAAGGGTGACCTGCTGATTAAAAAAATCTAAACATGTGGCTAAAAGTTATGCACCGTTTTGCCGGAAAATCGAAAAAACTGTAGATTTGTGACGTGACAACGTCTTAAATTAGGTTGTGGCTCGGAGTCACTCATGAAAAAGTGTAACACCCCCCTCACGTCTGTTACGATGAGTCACCGAACGAGAGAGAGGCCCGCCGGACGGGCGAATGCCTTGCGTCTCTCTCCCACTCAAACATGATCGGTCCGCTGGTGCGATGCTATTTCTCCTATCATCGTCCTATCCTCAACAAAATCACTCAAATAGAAATTAGTTAAGTTTAAGTTTACATGTACAATGTTTTAGTAAACAAAATATATTTCTATAGTTAAAATTTGTGCAATTCTTATTTTCATTCAATTCCTTGTTCCTATTGTGCAATTTAATAATATTCATATCAATAAATATTCTACCGAGAAAAAGACGTTGTCTCGTAAAATCTTCGCCCGTAAAACCGACTTTACAGGCAACCGATTTTTTAATTCGATTTTTCCTCTTTTCCGTCAAACTGGGGTTAAGGGATCAGAAAAAAACACATGGTTTTAATAAGCTGGACCAAGTGCATGTACCAAAACATTAAACAAAATTTTTTTTTGGAAAATTTGGAAAAAATATTACAAGGGGGTACCCTTGGATTTTTATCAAATTTGGTTAATCGGCTATATTGGCGTCAATTTTTGTCCGAGAGTCAAGCTAATACACATTTCCTACAAAAAATTGGCCGCTCGTTCTTCTGCCATACTCAGAATTTTTCTACATCTAACGGTTCGTGAGAAAAATTTCCACTTGGATGTGTGTATTTGCTGAAAATTTCGTGAAAATTAAAAGTGTATATTTTGTTTAAAATTTAAATTATTTTGATTAAGGGTGACCTGCTGATTAAAAAAATCTAAACGCGTTGCCCGAAATTATACACCGTTTTGACGGAAAATCGAAAAAACTGTAGACCATTGGATTTTTATCAAATATCGTTAATCGGCTATATTGGCGTCAATTTTGGTCCGAGAGTCAAGCGGATGGACATTTCCTACATAAAATTGGCCTCTCTTTCTTCTGCCGTACTCAGAATTTTCTTACATCTAACGGTTCGTGAGAAAAATTTCCACGTGGATGTCGGTATTTGCTGAAAATTTCGTAAAAATTAAAAGTGTATATTTTGTTTAAAATTTGAATTATTTCGATTAAGGGTGACCTGCTGATTAAAAAAATCTAAACATGTGGCTAAAAATTATGCACCGTTTTGTCGGAAAATGGAAAAAACTGTAGATTTTTTAATTCGATTTTTCCTCTTTTCCGGCAAACTGGGGTTAAGGGATCAGAAAAAAAAGACATGCTTGGAATAATCTGAACCAAGTGCATGTACCAAAACATTAAAACAATTTTTTTTTTTTCGGAAAATTTGGAAAAAATATCCAAAGGGGGTACCCTTGGATTTTTATCAAATTTGGTTAATCGGCTATATTGGCGTCAATTTTGATCCGAGAGTCAAGCGAATACACATTTCCTACATAAAATTGGTCGCTCGTTATTTTGCCATACTCAGAATTTTCCTACATCTAACTGTTCTTGAGAAAAATTTCCACTGGGATGTTCGCTGAAAATTTCGAGAAAATTAAAAGTGTATATTTTGTTTGAAATTTGAATTATTTCGATTAAGGGTGACTTGCTGATTAAAAAAATCTAAACATGTGGCTAAAAATTATGCACCGTTTTGCCGGAAAATCGAAAAAACTGTAGACCATTGGATTTTTATCAAATTTGGTTAATCGGCTATATTTACGTCAATTTTGGTCCGAGAGTCAAGCGAATGGACATTTCCTACATAAAATTGGTCGCTCGTTCTTCTGCCATACTAAGAATTTTCCTACATCTAACAGTTCGTGAGAAAAATTTCCACTTGGATGTGTGTATTTGCTGAAAATTTCGTGAAAATTAAAAGTGTATATTTTGTTTAAAATTTAAATTATTTTGATTAAGGGTGACCTGCTGATTAAAAAAATCTAAACGCGTTGCCCGAAATTATACACCGTTTTGACGGAAAATCGAAAAAACTGTAGACCATTGGATTTTTATCAAATATCGTTAATGGGCTATATTGGCGTCAATTTTGGTCCGAGAGTCAAGCGGATGGACATTTCCTACATAAAATTGGCCTCTCGTTCTTCTGCCGTACTCAGAATTTTCTTACATCTAACGGTTCGTGAGAAAAATTTCCACGTGGATGTCGGTATTTGCTGAACTTTTCGTAAAAATTAAAAGTGTATATTTTGTTTAAAATTTGAATTATTTCGATTAAGGGTGACCTGCTGATTAAAAAAATCTAAACATGTGGCTAAAAATTATGCACCGTTTTGTCGGAAAATGGAAAAAACTGTAGATTTTTTAATTCGATTTTTCCTCTTTTCCGGCAAACTGGGGTTAAGGGATCAGAAAAAAACACATGCTTGGAATAGGCTTAACCAAGCGCATGTACCAAAACATTAAACAAAATTTTTTTTTGGAAAATTTGGAAAAAAACATTCCAAGGATTTTTTGGAAAAAATTTGTTTAATTTATTACTTAATGTTTATATTTTGAGAACGATTTCCGAAGTGGAAATTGAAACGTCAATAAACTTATTTTAACCTTTAATTGTGGCTTATTCCCATTAAAATAGTAATAGTTCTTCATGTTTATATTTTATTTCAATCAAAAATTCTACTCTCTTCACAGCAATATGAGACTGTTCCGTCAATGGATCATTTTTTAGCCATTTAAAACCAATGTCTTTCAGTACAATACTGAGTGATATTCGAAAACCACTAAACAGTTCTTTTTACTTCAATTGAATCCATAAATAGGTCAAACTCACATGTTCTTCTGAAAAGAATTAAATTTGATTACATGTTAAACAAATCTGTTTAACTTAATATACTTTATGATATCTACTTCGTTCACACATACTGTAAATTGTATTACAAATTTCTCTTGTATTTATTATTTCAGTATTGGTAACTTTCTTAGACACGTTAGCTTACGTACGTTTTTTGGGCGGTGATGTGTATTATGTATTTATGTATTATTACTCCAGTCACTGTGGAGGAAAAGAGGTCAATACCTCTAAATTTTTTATAACTGAATCGATTTTGCTAATAATTTGGAATTAGGCTTATCTTACCTCCCTCTTCAAAAGTTATATATGCGCTAGGTGAGCTTTTTATTTTTAAGAAGTGGAATCACCCCTTATTGAAAGTAATGAAAAAAAATTATATTAAAGCAGTTTATGGATTTAAATCGTGTTAAATTAGGTAATTGAAATATTGTCAATTATAATAATGGATATTGTGTACATTCTCAACCCTTAAATAATCTTAAAAAATAAAAATAATTGTAAAAAATCTTTTAACAGGTTCAAACGCTTTTGTAGTGCATTTATATAATCTACAATGTAATAATTTTGGTTGATTGCAACACTTCAACTCTCAAAAACTACCCCCTATGTCAAAATATAAAAAAAAATCTTTTTAAACAACTTCAAAAGTTTTTAATGTACATTTATATTCAAAAATTCCTTTCTCATCAATAAAACATTTTTTGATTGGTTGCTTATTTATAACCCTTAAAAACCACCTCTATGCTCATGAAAAAATTCCCCTTTGGTAAATGTCTAAATAAAAAAATTAAGTATACTCATGATGTTTTTATTTTAAAAAATTATGCATGAAAATACTTTACATTACAAAGTATACATATTTACAAAAATAACTCCACCTCTTCGTCTATTGCAGGACAGTTTTGACAGTTGTCGCCAGAGCATGTTCCACATATATATATATATATATATATATATATATATATATATATATATATATATATATATATATATATATATATATATATATATATATTGGGAGGAATAGGAGGGAAAAGGAAGAAAGGCAGACCGAAAACCAGGTGGAAGAAGGATGTTACAAAAGACATAGAAAAACTTAAAATACCAAACTGAAAGTATAAAGCAAATAGTAGTTTTAAAATAACTCCGTTAATTTTTGAGCTACAGTATCCATTAAAAAAATATTTTGAAGGTAATTTCAAAAGCTACAAGACTAAGTAGATTAAAATATGTTAAAATTCTTTTTTTTTTAAATAGTAAAGGGCCAAAGTGCTGATTACAGGTGTGTCAGCCGCTGTATTTCAAACTTCAATTGGCTATATCTCTATTATTTTTCGAGCTCCAACAAAATTTAAACAATCCAAATTTTTCTTAACAAAAAAACTACATTTTGGTATAGAACCATTTTTCAAGTATCTCTTATAGTTTTAGATTTATTATGAAAAAATGTAAATTTTTAGATAATTAAAAAAAAAGATTTTTTAATTTAAACATGATTTTTTTAAAAAATACGCATTTTAAACAAGCTAAACTTTTAAAACTTATAAATAACACTAAAAAAAATGAATTGTAAAAGATATACGTTTAATTTCAATTCTGATCGAAATAGTGTTACTTATACTGCTCGTTTTTTTTTTAACGCTAGAGTAATTCAAATTCTTTCCTTCGTATTTCGCTTTGTTTTAATTAAAATGGCTTTTAACATAGCTCATTTTAAAGGTTTTTTCTAGCTCTTTAAAAAGTGTTGTATGAGTTTTTATCAAAAAAGATGTCCATTTTCCAGATATTTGATGTTAAATGAATCGAGTATAGTATCCCAAAAATAAAAAGTCATCTTCAAACAATTATAAATCGCTTAGTATTGTACTTATAAAACTTAATAAAAAAACAATCTCTTTGTTTTTTTATAAGCTTTATTTTAGTTCATTATAGATTTTTCAATAAAAAGCTTTGTTTTTGAGTTATTCGTACAAAATCATTGGAAAACATGTTCTTTTTTGCGAAAAGTTTACTTTTTCAAGTGCGTATAACTCAAAAAGTATTGATTAAGCGAAAAAAATTTATATAACATTTTTTGTTTAAAACTTGATTCTCTATCAATTCCCGGGGTTATTTAGAAGCACACATCGGCACCATATAATTTATGTTTTTTGAGTAATTTACTACCCACTGTAAAAATTTCAGATAAATCGGTGCAGTTATAAAAAATTTAAAGGGAAAATGCCACAGTAACTGGACTATATATGTGTATGTATTGTGTGTTGTATGCGTATTATGGATATTTGTAGACGATGTGTATCCGACTATCTATCAATCCTTTGGTATATTCTTGTTGCTGACTTTTTTTTTAGTATTGGCAACTAGAGCCTGCTACATTCTGCTGGAACACATGTTTGTTTGCTACACATTTTTCTTCATTAAGTAGGCTGCTTCTTTGATTTTTCTCTTTTTCATATCTGGTTCTTTCATGATTATTGATGCATCTTTCCATAGTACTCTGTGCTCATTGTCCCAGGCATGTTTGCTTATCTGTAATTTGTCAAAGTCTCTGTTTTTGATGTTTATTTTATACTTGTTTATCCTAACACTTAGTGGTCTTGCGGTTTTTCCCACATACAAGTTGTTGCATTCACAGGGTATTTTATAGATGAATTTCTTTGATTTCTCTTGTGTGTTGCTAGGTTTGGTTTTGAACAGAATAGATCTCAGTGTTTTTTTTTTTCGAAAGTTGTGATGTACTTATTTCCTATCCTTTTTAATTTTTCCGATAATCTTTACATATAGTATTTTTGTTCCTTTTAAATCCCTTCTTGTGAGCTTTTCTCTTGTGGTGTTTTGTTGTCTTATTTCTTCAATATTGTGAAATTCCTTGTGTATAAATGACTTTGGGTAATCATTTTTTGTTAAAACCTTTGTTAGCAGGTTTTTTCTTTCTAAAATGCATTTTCATTAGAGTAGATGTTTTGGTCTCTATCGTATAATGATCTGATGATTAATTTTTGATGTTTACATCGTAGTTTGAGTGATAATTTAAATATCTGTTGGTGTGGGTTGGTTTTCTGTAAACTTTAAAATGTTGCTTAAATGTAGCGGGAGTCTTACACTACATCTGTATCCTCTTTTGTGATTAATGATTAATACATCCAGAAAATGAAGTGAAATGTTTTCTTTTTCCATGGTGGATTTGATTGATTCTTCTTTACTGTGAATGTCCATCAGAAATTTATTTAATGCTTCTGGGAGAAAATATCTACATATCTCTACTATACTGTAGGTTGTCAGTCTTGTTTATGTACGATGCTTTGCTCGAAATCCTTCATGAATATACCTGCTAATAATGGAAATAAAAGGATGAGCCCATGGTTACTTCAAAATATCGGACTAACCGGACAAAAATAGGACAAGAATTGTTTGAGTTTTTAATAAATGTTGTGTTGTGTGCTAAAGACTATATTATTGAGTCATTTGGGTTTTAGTTTAATTTAAAGTACTAAAGATAGCAGTGCCAAATATTCAGGTATGTAGCATGTACCGTACTCTGAAAGTGGGATGACCGCTGTAAGACTGACGATATTTTTGGAACACTCCCTTCTCTTATCTAGATCTTATCTCTATCGTTGGTCGGGTTGGTGCTCCTCTTCTTCTTTTTTTTAATTACTGTTTGGATGTAACTGTGAACACTATTACATCCCTCCTTACTCCCTCTTAACGATTATCTCTCTCGCTCTCTCACAGTCAGAGTATTCACACCTATTTCTCTATACATTCTGTTTCTCTCCACTGTACATCTATTACACTCCAGCATTGTGTGAGTAACAGTGTCGGAATATTCGCAGTATAATACGCACTAGACAATCTACCCAGTTGCCTTAGGCTCGGAATGAGCATCTTGGTCCACTGGGCAACATCTTTGTGTTGTTCCACGCTTTTTCCATCTTTCCATTGATCTTTCCTTTTCTTCTTTTTTTAAGGGTGTTGTCAAATACTCTATTCTCTTATAAAGATTTCTCCTTTCTACTGCTAACACATGCAGAGGAACACAACCCGCGATAGTCCACAAGGCCGCCGCAGATATAGTCCTATAGGTGCTTCGTACTCGCAACAGACTCGTTCTGTCTAGTCTTATCATGAGCCTAATATTAGGTATGGTATCTCCATCTAAATGTATTGAAAAATATTATTGTTTATTTATACAATAATTAATTAGTATTTTATTCTACATATTTGAAGTAGTAATTTAATTATTAAATTAGCGTTTTGGATTTTTTGTATTGTTTGTGAACAGTGTGCGACAATTTACATTTTTCTACCATTCTTTATGTATTTGGGGTATTGGGGGTTAACCCCCAAAACCTCCACTTCTGGGTGCGCCACAGTCTAGGAGGAACATTAGACAGTCTACTGCAAGGAGACCGCATGCTGCTGCAAATTGGTCTGAGGGGCACATTTTCTTTGTGAATTTTTGGGACTCCGTATAGGTGTGGTGTCCTACCGTAGTGTGTGGTGTTGGTGTTCTTCTTTGGTAGTCTGTCAAGCATTCCTTAAATTTGTGCAATGTTTTATATATTTTGTTTTCCAGTAGTTTATTTGGTTGGATCCTTATATAGGTTTATTAGTTTTCACAACCTTATATTTCTATTATATTTGGTAGTTCATTTTAAATTTTCCAGTTCAAAGCATGTAATAATGTATTACACAAAAAATCTTAATTCCAGATTACCAAAAGAAGAAAAAGAATCTCCGGGGTATGGACCTCTCCTGAAGACATTACTGTTTAAAAACAACAAAACTCACGATCATAATAACTCCCTTATTTACACAACGAAGAATGAATCCTATTATAATTACGTCGTAACCGAGCCACCATTCTTAACTACTAACCTCAACTTAAACATTTCTTTTTCTACGCCTGCTGTGATTGAAGTTTCAACCGTCATCGAAGCTGGAAACGATACGAAAATTAATTCCACTGCTTTGCCGTTGTGTCCGGATGATATTTCGTCGAATTTGGGTGAGTACGTTTTAATTTGAATCGAACTTTTATAATCGCGTACTTACCTTTAATGTAATATTTCGTAAATCATGAGGATAATAAAGGAAAAACTTGGAATAGAAAAACTCAGGAAGGAATGTATATTTTTGTGCTTTTTTTGTTATTTGTGATATATTATGCTTCTGTATACTTGTCACAGACAAACGGTTTATTATAATGCCCGTTTTATTCTAACGGTGCTAATATTTTAATTCGTTAGTGTAAAGAAGGTGAAAATTTTGACTTAAGGTCGCGGCATATTATCGTGCACGTATAGTTTCTGGCACGTAGCGTTTCCACTCTAGCAATTGGGCTGCGCGTTCACATTATCATACATAGAACGTTTCGGTTTGGTTCGATGAAGATATCATCTCGCTTTTCTCGACAAAAATTACGTGCAATTGCTCTTCTACTTAACGATGAAGAATGAAAAACTGTGTTAAAAAGAAGGTTTGAAGTACATCCAATGCTAAAAAACAGCCGATTTCATAATCAAGTTAAAGGAGATTTTAAATTTAAAGTTGCTTTTTTTTAACTTTAGATTTTGATTTCATAATCAAGTTAAAGGATCCTTTTTATCAAAAGCTCACTTTAACTTTAAAGTGAGGATTTCGGACTTTTAAGTTGTTAAAGCTTCCTTTATAGAGTACAAAAATTTTTTTATGAATATTTTAACAATACTGTTTGAGGTTACCATAACTGCCATCGTGCCATCCTATATTGTAATAACATATTACTTTTGTAATACCATTCTTTAAACATATTTACACTTTAAAAGCGCAATTATGCATAATCTTAAAACATCTAGTTCAAGTTCATCTGATGAAGAGGAATTTATTGCGGTTAGGAGACCAAAAATTTACAGATTAAGAATAAACTATTTTGAACATTATGGTGATTTGGATTTTTAACAAAGATAAAAGAGATTTAGGTTAATGATATAGGTATTATACTAATAGAATTAATAGTAAACTAGAATTAAAAAGTAAGTATAGTAATTATGATGAACTAATTAATAAACTAATTAATTTTTAAGTAATAGTAGATTTAAGTAAGTATTAAGTAATAAATCTAATTAAAAAGAAAGTCCAGTAATAATATTTAAACAGAAATATATATAAAGAAATAATAATAGGTAGTAAATAAAAATAAAAGTAGTATTCAATTAGTATTAAAGTTAATAGTAATTAAAATAAATCTGGATTAGTAATTAATTAAACATAAGTAATTTAGTAGTTAAAAACCAACAATTATAGTATATCAATCTGGTAAGTAGAATACAAACGCGCAAAATTCGTCAAAATGGCCAAAATGTATGACATTCAATGTCATTATTTCCATTTTAGTTCAAATACATCGTAATTTAGTTTAACCAACAGTATAAAATTTCATTAAAAGCCACTTTACTTAAAGAACCCTTTAAAGCGAATTATGAAATCAAATATCATTGACAGCCACTTTAAAGTCGACTTTAACATAAGAAGATGTAATGTGAATACTTTAAGTTTAAATATTTTTTAAATTTAATTTCACCTTCAGTTAAAAAACAAAATACTACATTTAACGAAGCCATACATATCAAACCAAAAAGTATTTTTAAAAAGAAGAGGTATCACTTCCGTACATATGTCCTAATTGTTTATCACTTCCGTGATTAATTGTCACAAAGCAATAAAAACACATGCATAAATGACAAAATAGCCTCGAAAATTATTTTTTTAAATTCTCTGTATCAAAATCAAACAAATACCTAAATAAACAAGGGGAAAACGACGGACATCTAATTCACATTATCCTTACCAACCGGTTACGACTCGTTACGTAGCCGTCGGTAGCAATAAAAAAGTTTTCGAATATACTGAACGGAAACGTTAAGTGTCTGAAACGCTATGTTCTGAACAGTGTGCGTTGTTCATATTTAAAACCATTTAAATTATATTTTTCGGAAACTAAACGCTATGTGCTAAAAACGCAACGTGCAGGATAATACCACGACCTTTACTAATTGACTTTTAAGAATCTCCTTTTAGTCCAGTAAATGAACATGAAATACGACGATACTGTGTAATTTTCCGTGTCACCACCTAATTGCATGAAATTTGTGGATTTTGGTTCTACACACCCTTCATTTCACTGTTAGACTCAAGCCGTTGGTTGCTTTTTATTTTTTAGGGGGGAAAGCTACCCCTATTAGAAAAAAATCGTATAATTGTGAATTAAAGCGGGTAATTGATTTAAAATCATATTTTAATAAAAAAAAAACGAATATCAATTAACATTACACAACATAGTTTAAGATTTTCTCACAGTTTAACCCCTAAATCTCACCCTCTAGATTAGTTATAATTAAAACAATGTCATAGAATACCTTGTCTCCACTGATTTGCATGGAAATTTGGATTTAGGTTATACTTACTCCCCACTTCAAAATTGGACTTGGGCGCGTGGTTATTTTTTATTTGTTAGGGGTAAAAACGACCATCATTAGAAAAAAATCATATAATTCTAAATTCAAGCAATTGGGAATTATTTAATTATACAGTGATATTAAATTTAGATTTCTGGACTGTTTAAATTTTTTACCGCTAATTTCTACGCTTATAAAAATCACACTTTGCGAAGAAATTTGAAATTTTTTAAATCAAAATGTTATGAATTTATTTTATATATAATAGTCTCCCGTTTTATACCGCTCGCGGCTTTGGGAGTATAGCAGGGTAGTCTGCTATATCTAGGGCCTACGGTATACAAGGAAGGTAACATGGCCAGTGCTACGCTTCAACCGTCTATTATTACCCCTGGTTTTACGCAAGGTACTCATTTTATTCAGGCTGAGTCGACCTGGGGCCTATAGACATTTTTAAAAATGTCTAGTTGTTCTTGCCGGCGGTAGGATTCGAACTCCGGACCACCGGCATGCGAGGCAAGCATCCTACCGCTTGCGCTACGCAGACCCTTGAATTTATTTTATTTCAACTTAAAAAACAACTCTTATTAGTTTGTAAGGATGGGTGAAAGTATGTCTGTGCCTTAATAGCACATTATGCGTATCTTATAATGCTCTAGTATACTCGTTCTGATATCTCCTAAAATATGTGATTGATTTTTTACCCATAACTCGGTTAGCTTTTAAGCTATGAAGTACTTAAAAAACGATTTTGTAGGTTTTTTAAGGGCAATAAGAACATTTATGTTAATTATTTTTTAAACCTTTATTTTTATGTAAATAGTATATTTATTTATACATATTTTTAAATATACATATTTATTTAAATAGTATAGTTTCTTTTTAACTTCCAAGACTCTGTAGTCCTTTGTTGCAGTTATCATATTATTAATTTTGTCTATAGCGCTTTTGGGTCCGTAAATATTATAGCTTTATCAACATTTTTTTCCTCACAAATCATTAGGTCCTTTTGAATAGCTATTATGATCATCTAAAGAGAGGTTATAATTTGCTGCTAATTCAAGCGCAGTTGCAATCATAGCGAGTGCCCACAGGACTTAATAAATTTTGAAATAAATTTGTTTTGGACTTAAGTTCATTTTGGAAACAAACTTAAAAGCATGCATTAATTTTGACTAGGACTTGGCCATATTTTGTGGAACATGAGTGATCTATATTGTTAAAAGCGACTCCTGGTTATACGATGAAGTTAATGCTTTTTTGGACTTTAGTAAGTTTTCGAATAACGTCTTCATTTGTCGTGTCGCATGCCTGGGAGCTACTACCATTATACCATTCGTAAACGTCTTAAAGTAAAAATCATTTAATGTAATACGGTGACAGAATTATGATCAAATTATTGTCAATCTTGAAAATTACGATTCAGGTGATGATTTTGTTACCTGATGATTACTTTTGATACACTTTCTATCAAATTTCTGTAAGAAATTGATTCAAGTGTTGCTACGCCACTGGTACCAAACAATTTCTAATTTAATAAGATCGACCGAGGTAACTTTCTTCGAGCAAATTCCAAAGAAATCGCTGGTATAAAGCATTATAGAAAATCCCCGGTTAGCAATCATTCAAAAGGGGGTTTTAGCTATCTAATAGAAATTTCGAAGAAATTTCCACTGACCCCTGATAGGTGAGGCAGTGATAATTTGAAAATAGTAAGTAGTCACGAGTCACGTAGTCAGTGTCACATTGTATCCCAGCTTAGCTGGTCGAGTCTTGGTTAGAGTTTTAAACTCTCGCATATTAGTCAGTGTCAGTTTAGTATTCGATCAAAAAGGGTCGATGCATTTCTGGTTTAAGAGTTTTAGACTCTCGCGTATTGAGTATACCTAGTTATTGTTATATAGCTTATAGTTTAAAGGCTACATGTTTCACAAACGCTCATTATTAATCAAATATATCAATATTGAAGAAAACATCCTTGGTTCATGTGACAATTTTATTAGTAACATATTTAAACTGTAACAGTGCTCTCGTGTGGTGTTTTGCGGACTCGTGTAATTTGGACAGTGATCGGCGGTTTAGATATAAAAAACTTGGCGCTAAAACTTTGGCTAGATCTTAACTTAGTTGTAGTAACAAAGTTAATCATTAAATTACGTATTGTTTAATGCTTGTGTTCTTATTTCTCACGTTAGTGGGTGGTCCTTCGAATTGGAATTAATTACATTACTTACTACGCTCTAGTAAGATCGCCATCCTAATTTGTGGAACAAATCTTCCGTTTATTTCTACCAAAAAGATCTAAATAGAAATCTATTTTTAGAAAAAAATAAAATCTGGAATTTTATAAACAAAATATGTTACCGAATTCTTTTAGTTGCCCTTGTATATCCAGGTAATTAAGTAGGCACTTTATTTACATCGTTAACTTATATTTCTTTTATCGATTTCGGTTTATGAGTGGGCGAACTTACTTTTTCCTTTCATTTGTATCTTTTTATTTTCGGCAGTATACATCAAACATAACGACTTCCTAATCAAAGGGATATTTTTATAAAAAGTAAAAACAACACTCTTTTACGTAAATAAAAAAGTTTATTTTTGTAAAAGATAAAGGGCTTCCGCTGTCATTATTAAAGACAAGTATATATTATAATGCTATATATACCGCGGTGGACATTTATCACACTGACACGCTAATTTAGGGGTTGTAAATGATTCCGATGCAAATAGTCTGACAGTGACACTTTGTAAATGTACACTTAACCTTTCTTAATGCTGAAAGGCGTATCTGTAGTGGACGTGGACTAATGACTTTTACAAATAGGTAATGTTTAAAAGTTTTAACACAGGTTCCATTTTATATTTGAATCTTAAAAACAGGAGGACTCCATTAACTCAGTGGAATTGCCACAAAATATCGTTTTTGTGCATATTATTTTCGTCATCTTAGAAATTCGTTATAGCTTCTAAAGCAACTTTAATGTATTCGCAGCCAAAAAAAGCGCGCCTAAACAGTTACACGTGAATCCTGATTCTCGTCGTCTGTCTGATAGCTGCAAATTTTCGGGAACGAAGAAAAACGCCCCAGAGGGAAATCGTGTTAGACTCGGCCTAATAAAGTGATACCCAAAGTTTGGAGAGAGTATCTATAACATATTATGGTTCAGAGACCTGGACTCGAACAAAAAGTAATGAAAACATATTAGGATGTGTCGAAAGAAAAGTTCTAAGGCGAATCTATGGAGGGGTGAATGCCAGTGGAGTATGGAAAAGACGATACAACTTCGAATATAGGGAAAGAAGATATTAAATACATGCACTTGTAAGAAGAATTAAAAATGAGTACTGAGAACGCTTTTCAAAGAACTTAAACATAATTTTTGTGGATTACAAAAAGAAATATGGAGCTTTATAATAGGTCAAAGAGCGGACGTGAAGGAACTAATAGACTATAAACAAATCCAAAAAGGATGCATGGATTGACTCATTAAAGTTATGTAAAGAGGTACAACAAATGACATTTGAATCACAAACACCAGAAATTACGATAAAGGAAGAAGTTCACATAAGCAAGCAGGAAGTACAAAAAAACTAAAGAACGGTAACAATGACGGATCAACTAACAAAATTAATTAAAAATATTATGTATAAGACACAATAAAATACCAGAAGAGTGGAGGGCAAGCGAGCTAAAACTATTATTTAAAAAAGGCGATAAGAAACAACTAAAAAACTACAGATGTATCAATCTGCTAAATTCTAAAATACCCTAAAACTTACAACTAAAATTGTGCAAGAAATCAGCTCATAAACTTAGCAGATAAGCAACAAGGTTTCTGTACGGTAAGATCGTCTACAGATGCAATATTCGTCAGAAAGCAGATTACTAGTCCATTCGTCAGAGAGTTGACCCCTAAAAATCATACGAAAAAGTTGAATTTTGCAAAGAATATTAATTTTAGGATCTCAAAAAGGATGCAAAAAAGTTTACCACTTTTACCCCACATGTTTTACTTGTGTATAATTATCTTATCTTTTTGTAATTAGTACCTATAATTAGTATAAGCCATTTGTTATCAAGAAAGTTAAAAACAACCAAAAAAAGTGATTGTGTTCAATGTTATTATAATTATCCAACAAGGAACTAATACAAATTTAATTACTACATTTATTAACATAAATATAAATAAAATAGTCCGGTATATTAACAAAATATGCCGGAATGTCTTAACAATTCCTAGTTGTAATTAGTGGAAAACTATGGATCACCAACTAGATAACCAAGAACCAACTAGTTATCAATGCATTGAGGACATAAATCCAGCCATTAGAAAATCCTGCCTAGCCCGCACTCCTCCACCTGGAAGAAATCGAAAAGACAGTTACAACTCTCTAGATGAACAGCAGAAAAAATTTAAAATACGCAACAACGATCTACAAACAAAATTATCAAACTTTCAAATAGAGAAACCACAAAAAAATCTCACAGATGCAGAAGAGGTAAAAAATGGTAGTGAATGGGTATCAGTCCACCACAAGAAACGTCAACGCAACGATGATAGTCCTGAATTGAAAAACACCAAACAAGCTACACTCAAAGATTATTGGCTAAGTAAAACTGTTCCTACATCTAACAGATACGAGGCACTTGAAAATGATAAACCTAATGAAGAGGATGAAATGCTGGAAGAAAAAAAAGATGAACAGCCACCACCTATATTTATCCAAAATGTTGAGTGTATCAAACCATTACAGGAATTACTACAGCAGATAACTCCAGGTAAATATACTTTAAAATGTCTTGCTAACAACCAAATTAAAGTTCAAGCTGACTCACCCAATAACTATTCATTAATTGTAAAATCTTTAGTAGAAAAAAATACTCAGTACCATACATACCAACTGAAACAAAACCGTGGATTCCGAGTTGTTATACGTAATTTACATCCTTCAACAGATCCAGATGACATTAAAAAAGCGTTGCTAGCGCACGGACATACAGCACTGAACATCTCCAACATTAAGCAAAGAGGCACAAAGAAAGATCTGCCACTATTTAATATAGAACTGGCTCTCCAAAGTAACAATAAAGATATATATATATATAATATTACAAAATTACTAAACTCTATTGTCACAGTTAAGCCACCGCATCCGAAAAGGGAACTACCCCAATGCCAAAGATGTCAAAATTTTGGCCACACCCACAATTATTGCCACAGGTTTCCGCGCTGTGTAAAATGTGTGGGGGATCACCTATCATCTCAATGCCCAAAACCAAAAAATATAAAAGATGTTCAATGTGTAAATTGTCTAGAAAATCATCCTGCCAGCTATAAGGGATGCTCAATATACAAAGAGCTACAGAAAAAAAAAAATTCCAACACTTAGAGAAAAAAACGCAAGTCAACCACCTCGTGCAGAATTTCCTTCAAGTACTCAACCAACTACAAGCTATGCGAAAATTGTTGCAGGAAGAGATAATAGAAATACATCTACCATAGATGAGACTTCTCATATAATAGAAACAACAACTCCTCAACATATACAAAATAATCTAGAACTACTAGTTCATAAGTTAATGGAAAGAATGGATAAGATGTTTGATCTCATAATTTCTCTGATATCTAAGCTTAACCTTCAAAACTAAACTAAAGATGTGCTGTTGGAATGAAAATGGATTAACCACTCATTTACACGAAGTTAAAGCATTTATCTACAATCATAATCTAGATGTTATGTTTATTTCCGAAGCACACATGACTAATAAGAGCCATTTCCATATTCCCAAATATTCAACCTATGTAACTCAACATCCATTAGGTAAAGCCCACGGAGGTACGGCAATTATTATAAGAAATAACATTAAGCATCATGAAACAAATAAAATTAGTAAAGTTAACATCCAAGCCACATCAGTGTCGGTCGAAGATTCACAAGGCTCGATTATTCTATCTGCTGTTTACTGTCCACCGAATAAAATAATTAAAGCTGATCATTTTACTGAATACTTTAAGATGCTAGGACACCGTTTCATTTCTGCTGGAGATTATAATGCTAAACATCATAAATGGAGTTCCAGAATCGTAACCTCACGTGGACGAGAATTATTAAAAAGTATTAATGAGAATCATTTAATTCCTTTCTCTACTGGAGAGCCTACGTATTGGCCTACTGATAGACAAAAAATTCCTGATCTTATTGATTTTGCTATAGTAAAAGGAATATCGCATACTTACCTCCAAATTTCTCCTTCATTTGACCTCTCATCAGATCATTCCCCTTTCTTCATAGATCTACAAAGCCAAATTCATAACTGTTCTAAACATTTAACACTCTCTAATAAAAGAACAAACTGGAACAGATATAGAGAAGAAATAAAAACATACATCAATCTAAACTTGCCTCTTAAAAGTGATAGTGACATAGAAAATGCAGTTGCTCACTTAACTACAGTTATTCAGCAAGCTGCTTGGACGTCCACCCCAGAAATTTATTACAAAGACAACTCCGAGTCCTATCCCGCACACATAAATACACTCATATTGGAAAAAAGAAAACTGCGAAAGATATGGTAGCTTACTAGGCATCCAGAAGATAAAACAAATCTGAATAGAGCTTGCAGACTACTCAAAAGAAAACTGATCCAACATAAAGACAGTGGAATCAACAAATATTTAAAGAACCTCTCACCTGCAGATGATACAAACTATTCGCTGTGGAAACTAACAAAAAAACTTAAACACAACGAACAAATAAATATGCCAATCAGGAAACAAAATGGCACTTGGGCTAAAACTGACACAGATAAAGCATATACTTTTGCAAATCATCTATGCGAGGTATTTCAACCGCATCAGAGGGAAGTCTCAGTTGAAGAAGAACAAGCTATCCATGAAGTCGTAAATGCACCATATCAAATGGCTCCACCTATTAAACCTGTTAAGAAATCCGAAATCAAAGAAATAATTGATAATCTGGAAATTAAAAAGTCACCTGGATATGACTTAATATCTAGTTTAGTACTAAAAAATCTACCCAACGAAGGCGTAAGTTTAATAACTTATATATTTAATTCAATATTAAAAACAGGTTATTTTCCACTCCAATGGAAAGTTGCTCAAATTGTTCTGATTCCAAAACCTAATAAGGATCACACGGAAGTATCTTCATACCGCCCTATTAGCTTGTTGCCTATTATATCCAAAGTATTTGAACGGCTTTTTCTGAGAAGACTGGAGCTTATTTTATATGACAGTAATGTTTTACCGAATTATCAGTTTGGGTTTAGGAAACAACATGGTACTATCGAGCAAATTCATAGGGTGGTAAAGACTATCAGAAATTCGCTTGAACAAAAAAATTACTGTACTGCTGCATTTCTAGATGTCTCTCAAGCATTCGACAAAGTTTGGCATGTAGGTCTTATCTCCAAAATTAAATCTATATTTCCTCATCCCATAAGTTCACTTTTAAGATCCTACCTGACAGATCGATTCTTTCAAGTCAAAAGAGGTGGGGAAATCACTAACCTGTTTCCAATTTGTTCCGGAGTTCCACAAGCAAGCATACTAGGACCCACCCTCTACTTAATATACACATCAGATCTCCCAACGACGACCAATACAACAATCGCTACATATGCCGATGACACAGTTATCATGGCTTCAAATTCTACAGCAGCTGAAGCAGCCCAGGTATTACAAAATCACCTACTTAAACTAGAGAGCTGGCTTAAGCTGTGGCGTGTCCAAGTTAACAGTTTAAAATCAACACAAATAACGTTTACTTTAAAAAAAGGTGTCGCGTCACCAGTTTCTATAAATAACACTTCACTACCAGTTAATACCGTCGTTAAATACTTAGGAATCCATTTGGATAGCAAACTAAATTGGGGCATCCACATCTGGAAGAAACGCCTTCAACTCAGCTTAATCTACAGGAAAATGTATTGGTACATGAGTCGTAAATCAAATCTTAGCCTGGAGAATAAACTTCTGATATATAAATGTATTTTAAAACCGGTATGGCAATATGCAGCACAAATCTGGGGTACAGCAAGTAATACCAACATACAAAAACTTCAACGTTTTCAATCGAAGGTACTGCGCCAGATCTGTAACGCCCCTTGGTATATCACGAACCACAGATTACACCACGATTTACAGCTACCAACAGTTTGCGAAGCAATATCTGCTGTAAACTCTGTATACAAGAACAGACTATCCTGCCATCCAAATCCGCTGGCCACGGATCTGCTCAACATTTCACACGTAAGAAGATTAAAACGACCAGACCCTTTGGACCTCTAGTAAAGCAGGAAAAATAGAGCATAGTGTCATGATGCGGTGAAAAGTGTTTTCTAAATATTTCCTTAATTTGTGTTTCTAGCCTTGTAATTCTCATATGAGTGTCAGTGATGTTTACCTGTACAAACTCTGTTTGTTAAGTGAAAGTTTAAACTAATTGATTATAATAGATTATATTTATATTATATTTTACCTGGGTGCTCGCCACTATATCACGAACCACAGATTACACCACGATTTACAGCTACCAACAGTTTGCGAAGCAATATCTGCTGTAAACTCTGTATACAAGAACAGACTATCCTGCCATCCAAATCCGCTGGCCACGGATCTGCTCAACATTTCACACGTAAGAAGATTAAAACGACCAGACCCTTTGGACCTCTAGTAAAGCAGGAAAAATAGAGCATAGTGTCATGATGCGGTGAAAAGTGTTTTCTAAATATTTCCTTAATTTGTGTTTCTAGCCTTGTAATTCTCATATGAGTGTCAGTGATGTTTACCTGTACAAACTCTGTTTGTTAAGTGAAAGTTTAAACTAATTGATTATAATAGATTATATTTATATTTTACCTGGGTGCTCGCCACTGGGCAGCTTCCCACTATGTTATTGTACATAAATCATAAATCAATAAATCATACTTTTACCCCCGGACTTCCCCCAAAATCGCAAAAAAATCGATTGACCAGAATCTGTTCACGGTAGAAAATAATGTATCAAATAAAAAATATTGCAGAGATAATTTTAAACAAAAATGTTTATAAGCATTTTTTATGTAGAATAAACCGTTCTCTTAGAAACAACGCTTGAAGCGACCGTCGATTTTGCATGTCAGTTGCGCGCGCGAAATCAACGGTGTACAGATTCTTGGTAAATCGATTTTTTTGCGGTTTTACCCTGCGAGGGTGGTTTTAGGGGAAGTTGGGGGTAAAAGTGGTAAACTTTTTTTGCATCTTTTTTGGGGTCCCAAAATTAATATTCTCGACAAAAACCAGCTTGTTCATATGATTTTTAGAGGTTGAGTGGCATTTTCGTCTCTGACGACTGGAGTATACAGAGAAAGCATTGGAATACAATAGGTCCGTATTCCTATATTTGATCGACTTAAAAAAAATAATCCACGGGATATTAAGTATTCTCCGATATAGCGACATCTCAAATGCTTTCAATCTTCTGCACATATATTCGTTTAAGGTCCAAGATTCAACACAATAAAAAGGTTCTCTGTAGTAGAGACTTTCTACTACTTTTTTTCGTATATTTACTGCAATATGGACTTGAAAGCTGGACATTAAAGCAAGAACACATAAATAAATAAATTACAGTCCTTTGAAATGTGGTGTTACAGGAGCTTAGGATGCTTATAATAGCATGGACACAGAAGAAAACTTATCATCAGCCGTTTTGAGTCCACTGCTAGACATAGGCCTCCCGTAAATAATTCCAATGCATTCTATCTTGAGCACCCTGAATCCAGTTGTGCTGAATGCGCTTGATGTCATCTGGCCACCTTGTTGGAGGACGTCCTCGATTACGATAAGCATCGTGTCTAGGTCTCCATTCCAGAATTTTCTTCGTCCACCTTCAATCTTTTAATCTGGCAACATGCCCCGCCCAGTTCCATTTCAATGTTGTAATCCTTTGATTTGCGTCAGTAACACCAGTTTTTCTCCTAATTATTGTATTTGATACTCTGTCTCTGAGGGATATATTCAGCATTGACCTTTCCATCGCTCTCTGTGCCACTTGTATTTTATTGATTACTTTTCTGGTACGGATCAATGTTTCTGGCTCCATACGTTAGAACTGAGAGTACACATTGATCAAAGACCTTCCTTTTCAAGCACGCGGGAATATCCGATCTAAAGACTTCTCTCAGTTTTCCGTAAGCCTCCCATGCCAGTCCTATTCTCCTGTTTAGCTCCGTTGTTTTATTATCTCCCTAATTTAATCTCGTGGCCCAGATATTTATAGCTATACTTCTGTTCAATTTGCTTGCCGTTGGTTGAGATGTTTTTCGCCAGTACTAGGTTGGTCATATATTATTGTGTTTTGGAGAAATTAATTTTAAGTCGAACTCCGGTACACGAGCTCCGAAGGTCTTGAATAAGCTGGCAGGCATGATCTACAAGTTACAATATCTGGGACATGTAATGAGGGGACAGCGATATGAACTGCTAAAGCTGATAATACAGGGAAAGATAAGAGGAGGAAGGAGTATAAGAAGAAGGAGAGTGTCATGGTTGAAGAATTTAAGGAACTGGTTTAAATGCAGTTCTATAGAACTCTTCAGAGCAGCAGTAGATAAAGTAAAGATAGTGATGATGATATCCAATCTCCGATCGGGAGACGGCTCTTAACGAAGAAGTAGTAGAGACATCGCATTGCCTTTAAAGATAAGACTATTAAGATGTTATATTTTTCTGTTTTATATTATGGCAAGGAAGCATGGACTCTAAAGAAATGTATTACAGACTAACTGGAAGTATTCGAATTATGGTTCTACACAAGAATGTTAAGAATAAGTTGGGTGAATCCTTTCAGAAATGTCAAAATGTTGACAAGAATCAGAAAAGAAAAGGAAGTGATGAATAACTTTAAAATTAGAAAGCTACAATATTTGGAACATGTCTTAAGGGGTGAACGTTATAATTTGCTTCAAGTAATAATACAGGAAAAGAGAAGCCGAGGAAAAAGACGTATCCCGTGGTCGAATACGTTGAGGTGTGGTTTAGATGTGACTCCATTAAGCTATTTAAAGCAGTACCATCCATGATGCGTATTTCCGTGGTGATTGCTAATCTTCTTAGAGGAGATGACACATGAAAAAAAAGAAGAATAAATAAATGCAACAAAATCTTTTACACAGCTCATTTTAAAGGGTTTTCAATAAACTAACCCATTATTTTTTCAGATTGTTGATAAAATATAATGGTTTTAACTTACAGACGAAAATTCTAAAAATTAGCCATATTTCAATTACATTGTTAATAAACAAAAATATATGAAAACAATTTAGATGCATTTTCATAACTTTTGTTATTCTACCAATGTAAAAGGTTTTGTTAAAATTGAACAGATGAATCGTTGACGTACAACGAATTTAATAGAAAAAAACCTACACATCATTCAAATAAATTATTTTGTTTTACTACCACAGCTAACTGTGGACCACGATACGAAGGCCACTTCAATTAAAACTTGTCATTACAACAACGATACTTTTTCTTTACTCGTTAATTTCCATTTTGACGGCAAATAAATTGTACCTATTAAGGCGTGTCACCCAGAAGTCTTGTTTATTATGTAAAGTTGGTGTATTGATCTGGAAATAAGCTATTCCGAGCTAATTTTGTAGTTAATAATTGAGACAATTAGTCCCTTGGTTTTTTCGAAGATAACGACCGGTTTTGTGATGTGCGCTGCTCGACTAACTACGATACCACAACGTTTATCGGCTAGAACTCACAACTATGTGTCATCTTGAAAGTTGATCCATTTATTTTAAGTTTAATTCAAATTTATTTTCCTATGGTATACATTCCCTATTTTTATACTTTTTTTTAATTAGATATATTAGACACAATGATCCACTCCACCTAAATATTGTTTTTTTATATATTTAATCCCTTTTATTTTAACAATCTGTTCCTTTTATTGAAACAATAAGTCAAACAACGTATATCTATTACATAATGGTAATGGTAATGTAATGAGAACTACTATCTAAGTTTCCCTTTAAAACCCTCTCGAGACGGGTATATTTCGCTATTGGGAGCATAAAATTTTCGTTTTTCAAACCAACATTTATAATATTGAGATTTGCTGTAAATACAACTCGCTTCCATCTCGAAAACGTTCGTCGGTGAGAGTTGGTTCAGTGGGTTGTTCTTAAATCTGACCATATGTTATCTCTGTATCGCATTCGTGGACGTCCTAAGGGCCTTCTCCATGTCGAGGCTTTCTCCCAGATTAACTTAGCAAGGCGGTTATTAGGAAGTCTGTGTACATGGCCAGCCCATCTTAGACGTTGGTATTTCTGCGTATAGTTGGAATAAGCACATAAGTTACAAAGAGCTACTTTTCAGGAGGAAGTAAAAACTGGTTTATTCAGAAATAAGACACCATAAAATTAACACTCCTTCATGAACTAAACATTTTTAGATTTTACACCGAATAAACTAGATTAAATAAAATAAACAGTATAAATATTGATTTTTAAGTGACTTGTTGCATTTGCCACTAGAAACAAATATATAACATTGACTTATGTGATCTGCCACACAGTAAAGGTCGCGGCATATTATCGTGCACGTATAGTTTCCGGCACGTAGCGTTTCTACTCCAGCAATTGGGCTGCGCGTTCACATGTTCATACATAGAACGTTTCAGTTTGGTTCGGTGAAGATATGATCTCGCTTTTCGTATGGTACCATCTGGTATATTTTAAATAAAAGACCCTCCTTCCACACTGTGTCGTAGGCGCACTTCAAGTCTATGAAAGTTGCTACTGTTTTAAGTTTCTTCTGGAATCCGTTCTCAATAAATGTTGTTAAGGAGAAGACTTGATCGCCACAGCTTCTTCCCGGTATGAATCCAGTTTGTTCTTGAGGAATATTTGACTTTGCATGGTAAAATAATCTCGTTTGGATTATCCTCTCAAATGTCTTATAGCAGACGCTTAAAAGAGCGATTGGTCTATAGCTCTCAGGTAGTGCAAGGTCTTTCCCAGGTTTAGATATTGCGATGATCTTACTTTTTTTGAAGGATTTAGGAAACTTCTGCTTAGTCAATATTTGATTGAAAAATTCAAGAAGCCACTTACTGGTATTTGGACCAATGTGTTTTATAAATTTAGGATAAATGTTGTCAATTCCTGCGGCTTTGCGGCATTTAATTAATTTTAGAGCTTCTGCAAGTTCTTCTGGCTCGATAGGCTTCATTATTGGTAGGCTTTGTTGTTGAGCAATTTTGGTTTCTTTCAACTGAAATCTAACTTCTCTTTTATGATTCTTTTCTATTACTGGTTTTGAAAGGTTGGCTATGCGTTTGCCTATGTCTTCCGGTTTTGGGGCTGTAGAGTTTGCTGTAGCGTTGTTTGTGCCAGGGTCTAGTTTTCTTAGAAGGTTCCATGCGGTGCGGCTACTGTGTGTGAAATTGAGATTTTCTAAAGTTTCCCTCCACCTTGTGGTTCTCGCGGAATTTAGGGTTTCTAAGAGTTGTTCACCAACTTCAGGATCTCCGGATTTCTCATACTGATCAAGTAGTTCTTTACACCCGTCGTTCCAGCATGGGATGTAGGATTTGGTAATTCCACGTGGGATGTGCTTTTTTACACAGCTAATCATTAGTGATGCAAATTTTTCATAATTTTGGACCTCTGGTTTGATATGTCTTATATCACTTTCAAGTGTATAGTCCAATAATTAACATATCATAACATATTTTTCAAGATAGTCCAATAATTAATATATAAAAGCTATACGCTCGCGAAAAAGCTGAAGCTGTTTTCATTTGAAGACCCTTTTTATGTGAGGGATCATCCCATTCTGGGTTTGGTTTTACAGCTTCTGGTGTGACTTCGCTGTTTCCACTACTTTTCTCCATTCTCCTCTCTCTTTGGTTGTCCTTTCTGTATTTCTAATTTCCATACTCCTTATGTCTTCTTCCACTGTTGTCTCCATCTCAGTTTAGGTCTGCCTATGCTAGATACCAAGCTAGCAATAGCCGATGCTCTATGCAAAGCCGGAAATCCAATTAAACAGAACAGAGTAGGAAGACCGTCAAGTAGTAGCATTCAGCAGATGTACGAGAACAAACGAAAAAAGGGACTCACTAAAGAAATACCCCAAGAAGACATCCGTAAAGATGAGCTTGATCATTTTCCCTATTGGGATGACAGCACTAGGTCAAGATGCAAATTTCCAGGCTGTACAGGAAAAACATATATACTGCTCTATTAAGAAAGAACCCCGTATCACTATAGCGAGTTTTGAGAAAAACGCGATTAAAGATTTTTGTTTAATCCCTTGTGCTTTTAGTACAATAATAACACAAAATCATTTAGGGTAGAGTGTGTAGCATCGTAGTTAACTTTAAAAAAAAATGCAAAATTACCATATGGACATTATAGTCCAAGATCCCAGAGCGATCAGACATAACTTATTTTCACACAGATGAAACCTTAGAGTCTGAGTAGCGTCTCGTGTGCTTTGAATACCTGCGTATTTATGAAACTTGCTGAGTGACACCTGGGCAGGTACCAGGTGAGAAAGGTAACTAAAAATAAGAGCTATTTAACTTAAATTTACATAACTGATTTTTATACATATTTTGTAGAATATTATTTTGAAAATACTGTAATAAGTGTCAGACACTTGTCATGGACCAGAACTTTTGTCAGACGCTTTAAAGCTCCACTAAAATTAAATGAACTTTACTTACTTTTACATGTCTGATTTTTAAATATGTTATTAATGGAACTATAATAAAGTTATATTTAATCAGTCAGACAAATTAAAATGACCAAACATCCCGCAAACACAAAAATTAGTTAACCAGAAGTATGAGCGCGAAAGTGCTGTGCGCATGAGCCTCAGAGTAAAAAATTCAAATACATTAAGAATACTTACTGTTTTCGATCCGATTAAATATTTTTGCATCTCTATTTAAAAATCAGACATGTAAAAGTAAGTTTAGTTCATTTAATTTTAGTGGAGCTTTAAATCGTCTGACAAAAGTTCTGGTCCATGACAAGTGTCTGACACTTATTACAGTATTTTCAAAATAATATTCTACAAAATATGTATAAAAATCAGTTATGTAAATTTAAGTTAAATAGCTCTTATTTTTAGTTACTTTTCTCACCTGGTACCTGCCCAGGTGTCACTCAGCAAGTTTCATAAATACGCAGGTATTCAAAGCACACGAGACGCTACTCAGACTCTAATGTTTCATCTGTGTGAAAATAAGTTATGTCTGACCGCTCTGGGATCTTACTCTATTAGTTATGCGACATACGGGCTAACCAAGCAAAGAATTATGTCAAGTTTACTTAGCTAAAACCACGTATTATCCAAAATTGTCTTAAGCTTGGTTTTAACTATGTAATTATTATAAAATTTATATAACTGCCTCGAAGCAAAACATTTAAATATTTTAATAATATTTTTTATGAACATTTGTTGAATAAGACATAAGTATTTACGAAAAACGTTTATTTAAAAATACAAAATGAAAATTATTATTAATCGTAAGTTGGCAATTCTTCCCAAAATTGATGTTCGCCTGTATAATTTGACCTAAGTTTTTTAATATTTGTTCTTTTCTCTTCTTAGCAATCCCAGAAGGTTTCGTCACAGGTGTGGGGTCCTTTATCCCAGATTTTAACACTCTGGCCTGCAAAAAGTCCATCTCTATCCACTCCTCGTTAACGTCAATCTTAACGTGTAAAATCTTGCTCTCTCTTTTCACAATTACTTTAACAATTTGTGATAGTTAAGTACGTGACTGTTTTCTTTAATTTTGACTGTGATGATAAGTCTTTCCAGATAAGAAAATCGGAAACCCCCATTTCTTTCACCACCACACGATTCAAATTACACGTTTTAACGGCCTCGACGAAATCATGATAATCATAAACTTTCTTCTTTTTCTTTAACGATAGTTCCACTTGGTGGTGGAAACTATTAGCGGTGTTGCTTTATTCCTTAGAAAAAACCTCGCATATCGTTTTATCCTACGTTAAAAACTCGTATCTGCTGAGCAAATACCAGGTTTTTACTACGAAGCGTTAAATGCCAGGTTTATACTAAGCATAATAGTCATTTTTGGCGTTTACGGGGAAACTATTTTCTTTCATAAAATATTTAGAAATGTAAAATACGGGTTTTTCTCTATGTGAAATTGTTATATAAATCATAATTATTCATATGGTGCAAATATCCCAATTTTTCAAATTTAGGAGATACGGGGTTCTTTCTTAGTAGGGCAGTATAGTGCACAAAATCCACAATACCGTTGTGTATTAATAAAGGAAGAAACTGTTTCATACTGTATAGTGTACACTGTAACTTCAAAATAGTTTGACTTTAAAATTACATTGTTGCATGATGTTCCATATTCGGCACCAAAATTTTTTTTTGTCAATAAAGTTTTCCTCGTAGCTAGATTTTTTCAATATTTTTACGTAAAAATAGAATTAAAATTCTTATCTGAGAATTATTTTTGACACAAAACAAAAATTCATGCGGTAAAGGGTTAATATATTTCTTCGAAATACTTAAAATTTTCCATATTTTTGTCCATGATATAACCTAAAATATATACACTCTACTTACAACTTCTTCGCCCACGAATTGTACTATTTTGTGTTTAAAACTACACAAACGATATTTTCAACCTTCTAAATTTATGACTCCACCTTGTAACTTTTCCATTTATTCATCACGTTGCACACTTCGCCGGATCCTGTTTTCTCGTCTCAGACGTGTTTTTATTAGTTTTCCAGCAATTTAAGTGGAAGGTGCGGAAAATCCACTCTCTAATTAACTAGAGAAACAAAATGCTCTTTGTAGACTCGAAAATAGAAATAAAAACACAAAAGTTCTCTTCGTGCGGTTGGGAACATTTCGAGTGATGCTTGAAGACGTGGTTGAGGAAATAATTAGCGAAGTTGTTTCGAAAGTTTTGAGGTTAAGTTTTGACCATATACATTTTTACGGTTTTACTAAAAACATAGTTTCGTTTACTACAATGGAAATAGGTCACTAATATTTGCTACTAATAATTATAGACTAATTTATAAAAGAATCGGTGTGGATTTATGCAAAGTAGATCAACATTAGATTATGACTGACTCAAAAGTCACAAATAGTTATAAAAACGTATTGTACACGACATTCTGGCCCACATAAATTTGTTAGACCGGCTCTAAACAGTTCTAAGGATGTTTTACCTATCCAGTATCACAGATTTTCAGCCAAGAGATTCGTCGTCTATCCGATTATCTTAAATTTACCCTGCATGATAACTTATCTTCTTCTTCATATGTCCTGATCGATTATCGATTATCCTTTGATATAAAATTGGCTATACTAATTTTGTTGACGGCAGTTCGGAAAAGGGATGCAGAGGATATGTTAAACCATTCCATCAGGATTCTAAGCCATGATTACCTTCTTTGGCCTGGCCCTCTTTTTCCGTCTGTCTTTCCTTGTATTAAATGAAGTGTATTATATCTCTTTGGGTGACGCATAGCATGGCCATTCGTGTTTCCGTAACTTTTCCCACCATCTGCAAAATAACCTCGTTGCGAGCTCTATGTACTCAACTTATTCGTTTAATTTTCCAATACGCCCATATTTCAAAGGCTTTACGTTTTCTTAGAAGTGTATCCGTCTAACACTAACCTGTGTTAGACATGTAACCTTCAACACAATATAAAAGAATAGACAACATATTACTAATCTAATTTTCAGTCCCAAAGTAATATTGTTTCCACATAAGATTTTCTTCATCTCAAAAAATGCTGCTCTGGACTTCTCTATACGTATTTCAATTTCTTTGCTAATGTCCCAGTTCTCATTTAGATTACATCCAAGATAAGTGATACCGTTGGTTCTCTCCAGTTGTTTTCCATAAGCTGTTACCATATGATCAAAGAATATAGACGCTATAAGCGTCTATATTCTTTGATATGATATTGCGCATGACATTTGACAGCTGGCCCAGGAGTGTGACGTAGTTAAGATCGCCTGAACCACCTCGAACCCATTATTACAGCTTAACGTACACATTAATTTTGAAATTATGGTTAAAAAGTGATCTAATTTTTTTTTAAATGTTTTGTTTTGGTTATAATTGAATAAAAAATATATTTTCAGTAGCGTAAAACCTTTACTTCTCCTAGAGATTCAGGCAAAATATTTATTTTTGTTTTCATACATATACTAATAATATAAGTACTCTTTTTGTATGCAAATCCCTTAAAATTTAAAAATTTTCTGCAGAGGAAATACTGTGAATAGGTAAATAGTAGTAGATTTGCTTATTCTGATTCACTGACACTCACTTCCAAGCAGTTTTACTGAAATAAAAACAAAATAATGAAATTTAGTAAAATAAGAAATATACACATTACTATAACCTACCGATTATTATATGCAAAATTTACTTATCAAACCATATAATAATATGAAAATAAGACACGAATTAGTTCAAACGCAAAACACAATAAATATCGACTTCAGACGACTTTACACCGGCAAGACAGAAAGCTTGTATAAAAACAAAAGTTCAACAATAATATCGGTTATCAATGGTGACTATTGCAAATTGCAAGTTATGAGATAATAAATATATTTTAAAGTATCTCAATACTAACTGAGTCATCTATTTTATAATAGAAAAATAATTTAGATATATGCTTATATATGTGTCTTTATACAAATGGTGTTTAGTTACTATTTATTTATACTGTATAGTATTTTTTTGTAAAACTGAAAGTTTTTATTTGCCATTGTATATCTGGTTTTGTACCTTTTTCAAAGTACGCTGTGCAATTGCTTGTTGCAATAGTGACAATGAAAATAAAATCTTTAGGTTTCATACATTTCCTAAAGATAGCGTGACAAGAAAACTGTGGATTATATCTTGTTGTAGATAGGATAATTTTAATTGTAATACTGCAAGAATTTGTTATACACATTTTAAAACTGAAAATTACCAAAGAAATCTACAACAGGAACTTTTAAATTACGTTTCTAAAAAGGGTCTAAAACTCAAACCTGAGGCAGTACCTAGTCTTTATTTGCCTAAATCAACATCGGCTACCCTTTTAACCAACCAAAAGAAACGCGTACAAGGAGGCGAACACAAAGAGTCCAAAAAGTATGTTGAGCAGCTTCTTACTACTTCTAGGTCAACGACGTAAGTCTAAATCTTTATTTTTATTAATTATTAGTCATGAAACCTTAAATGGTTTTTTCATATCAATTTGTTAAGTAAGAAATTAGCCTCAGCCTGCTATGCAATTTGCAATAAGAACTGTTTCGGAGGAAATCAATTTAGCATCTTCCAAAATAACATATTTTTCTTTGTTAAATCATGTTATCATTATTAAAATATACAATGTTATCATTATTATAAACAATACCAAGATAATTTTATGTGTGAATATTACAAAAATGTCATTTTAAATGTTGTGCAATATTGTGTGCCCTCACTACACTCATATTCGATGGCCAGCTAGCTCATTCGATATAAATAAAGTTGACTTTGTCATTATTTATTTTGATTTTGTGTTTAGTTCAGTAGGTATATATACGTACAAATTTTGTGTACCTCCATTACCACTTTTCTGTATCTTTTTAAACATCTGAAATTTCGAACTCTGGAGTATAAGTTAATTAACCTGTACCTACGTGTAATAAAAGATAATTAAAACTTGTCTTATAAAGGATATCTATGTTTTATAAAGGATTAATATTATAATAACATAATTTTATCATCTCTTTATAATTACTATAATTAAATTAGCCAAATTATATAAAAAAAACTTAAAATTAAAAGTCTTTCCTATACAACTACATTCAAATGTTGCGGGAATAAGCGATCTTGACTACGTCATGCGCGAAAGCGAACCGATTTTGGAACATTATGTATCATACCTTGTGTATTCATTGTACCATGAGCTGTTACAACTTCTCGTTGTATTGGCGTTTTACTGACAACCATCACCTTTGTCTTTGTGATGTTTAGCTTCAGTCCATATTCATCACATATTGTGGTAATCCTATTAATCAGATGTTGAAGTTCTTGGTAACTATCTGCACTTAACACCGTGCCATCCACGTACCTCAAATTATCAATATTGATGCCATTAATTTTGATACCTCATTGAAAACTATCCAATGCTTTATAGAAGACGAACTCTGAATAGATGTTAAATATTAGTGGGGACAAAATGCAGCCTGTCTTCCTCCTCTTCGTATCTGAAGCTCTTCAGAATTATCATGGCCAATTCTGATGTTTGCACGTTGATGCCAGTAAAAAGTTTTAATGATACGTAGGTCTTTATCGTTAATACCTACCTGACGAAGAATCGCTATCATTTCAGTATGTTTTACTCGATCCAAAGTCAATAAAACACATATTAAACTGGATGGATGACATATCTGCATATCTGTACCACAACCTGTAGACTAAATAGTGCTTCCCTAGTTCCAAGGTTATTTTGAAACCGAAACTGCGGGTTACTAAGTTGTCCTTCTATTTTTTGGTACATCCTTGAGTGCAAAAATTCGAAGAAATATTTTTAAAACATGGCTCATCAAGCTGATGGTTCGGTAGTCACTACAATTTTTCGCATTTGCGATTTTAGGTATCGTCGCAAAAGTCGATAACAGCCAATCCGTTGGTATATAGCCAGTTTCATAAATGTTACTAAAAAGATGAGGGACCGATCTTTTACCTGAACTTTCGAAGTGCTTTATTATTTCACTCGGTATTTCATCCGGCCCCGTTGCTTTTCTGTTGTTTGCTAATCTTATTGCTCGTTCAATTTCATCCATAGATATGTCAGATCATATCATTACTTCTTTAATTTCAAGATGGGGCCTTTCATCATTAAACAGTTCCTCAATATACTCTTTCCACCTGTCTATTTTATCCTAATCAGTGACAATCAGTTTGCCGTCTATATCAAAGATGTTATTTGTATATTTTTGGTATTGATCCGTTACTTCTTTAATTTTTTTTATACATATTAAATTCATCATTTTCCCTGTAACTCTTCAATTTCCAAACATTTGTTTTCGAAGTATGTCTCTTTTGCAGCGCATATTTTAGTCCTTATGTCTTTATTAATACGTTTATCATTTCGACGTTTTGATTCTTTGCGTCTTTGTCCATTAGATTCAAAATCTCATCGTGTACTCATTCACTGTTGCTTTTTTCGATTGTTTTATTTTAAGTTTGTAGTTAAGCTGTCTATAATCGTTTTGATTTGGTTCCAATGACGCTCACTGATGATTATGTAGTCAATTTGATTTCTTATGATGTTAGGGGGGTATCTGCTGGAGATTTCCACGTATACAATCTACATTAAGGTAGTTCGAAAAAGGTATTCATTATACATAAATTATATTTTTTGCAAAAATCTGTGAAATAGTCTCCTATTTCATTTCTATCTCCCAGTCCAAAATCCCCAATAATTTCACTTTGTCTGCCTTTTACTATCTTAGCATTAAGGTCACCCATCAGCTTGTAAGTCATCCAATTTCAATATAGGTAGATATAGTCCAACATAGGTAGCATATTTAGCAAGCTGGTCAACTAGTTCATTTCCCTTGATGCCAGTGCGACTTTTTACCCGAATAACTGTAATATCTTTATTATATATTTTATTTTTATAGCACAAAGAGTACTATTTCTTTTATGTTGAGTCATGCATTTGAGTTTAATCCTTTTATGACTGATAATGAATTTGATAATATAACTGCTTTATTTAATTTGTGTAAATCTAGCCAATCTCATGCGTTTCCAATTATTGCTACCGCTTCAGCAGTATTTATTGAACAATGTGATGGAAGTTTAATTTTCAAAGATTCGCTTTTATGTGGAATGTAAACTGCACCATCCTCTTTTTTGGAACCATCGGTATACCTTATTACGTGATCATTATAGTCACTCAGTATGGATTTAAATAAGACAGAGTTTATTTGTGAAGATTCTGTGAACTTTGGTATAATGACTTTTGGTTTATTTAATATTACCTAAAAATCAGCTTTATATATTGGTAATATATTTTCTTTCCCATAGATATTAGAATACCCGTTAGTTTCTAAGATAAAATCAGCAGGTGGAGGAGAATTTTTTATGCGCCAATATTTGTTTGAGAGGTTTTCAATAGATAACTCTTACAGTTGGTTAAGTAGATTATTATTATTAAATCTTAGCGTCAGGATATGTTTAATTGCCATAATTTCTCGACGATTTTGAAGAGGGGTTTCGTTACTTTCAGCAAATAGAACAGGACAAGGAGTAGACTTCATGGTGCCCAAGCAAATTTTTAGACATTTGAACTGAATGCGGTCTACAGTTAATAAATATGTTTTACTGGCGGCACCATAGATAATGCAACCATAGTCTACAATAGATCGCACGTAGGCTGTGTAAAACATCGTTGCAACTTTAGGGTCAGCACCCCATCTACGATTAGTGACACATTTAAGGATATTCATACTTTTTTCACACCTGCTTTTTATATGTTCAAAATGTTTTGACCATAAAAGTTTCGAATCAAGGAGAATGCAAAGATATTTGTATCCTTTGACAATAGGTATGTCATATCTAGACAGTTTTGTTTTGTCAGGTGTATGAATCCCATGTCTAGTTAATATCATTATGGCTGATTTGTCAGGAGAAATGGTCAGTCCGTGATTTCTTACGCAAATATTAACCTTTTACATGATGAAGTCCAGAGCCTCCAGGCAATCAGTATACGAGTTACGATCTGTATAGATGCATCTGCCGTCGGCGTATTGAATGCAATTGATTGAAATGTCAAAAATCCCTTGAATACTTGCTGAAAATATGTTGAACAATAACGGACTTAAAACTGATCCTGGTGAGATTAAATTTATGTTTCTGGGGTTCGCGTTCAATTGAATCATTATAACTCGTTCAGATACCTGGCATACAGCGCTAACACATTTGTTAACCTCCCTTGAGACTATAAGACCTACACCATTACGATGATAATATTGCTGTCGTCTCCTAAATAATATTCTTCATGATTATCAACATTTCATTGGCCAGATCCGGGCCACATCATTACAATAATACCCAAAATTGATATATCATTATCTCATTTATTGCATTATGTGTTTTCCGGGTTCATATAAACTTCGCACATTCCATGTGCCTATTCTACAACTCATTTCGATATCAAATTTGGCCAAGCGGGAGATTCCTCGCACCCCTGCCTCATTTAAAAGGCGCACATACTCGGGGCCATCACTTAGTTCCTAAGCCATAATAATTATCCTGGGAAAAATAGTGTAGTACGTAGTAGTTATTCCCTTGGCTTTCTACACGGCTGTGTATACGCACCAGGTACTGTTATGTATTGACCGTTCTGGCCTACATGACTTCGGCTCAATACAAATACTGAAAACCCAGCTACCGATTTAAAGGTTTTATCTCATACAAGCCCTAAAACTAGCATGCTGCCACCTCCGCCCTCCAAACCTTTGTAAAGACTTGATAACTTGTAGAGTGTGGTATTTATCGTTTCTCATCACACGACTAACATATGAGAATTGTCTATGTTTTACTGTGCAGATCAGCTTTTGGTTTTGACCTATTCTTTGTAAAACATTCATAAAAATAACTAATATTGGTCTGATCTAAGCTAATAGTCTATGAAGAATTGTTATTCTTAGTCGGGACGTCTACTTCGCATAAGGATAAAGGCAAAGAGAATAATGATGAGATTTAGGTACTTGAACAAACCTGTAAACTAAGGTTGTATTTTTTTTTCAGTTGGTAGAATCCCCATCATTCGAACACCAGTACCCACAGTCCAAGGACTAGAGAAACGATTTACTTGGCTTAAACCCGGAGGGCACTGGCAACCATCGAACTGCAAAGTGTTGAAGAGCGTAGCTATTGTGATTCCATATCGATGTAGAGGCGAGCATCTGCTTCTGTTCCTGCAACACATGCATCCGTTCTTAAGGAAGCAGATGTTAGATTACACTATTTTTGTAGTAGAGCAGGAGGGCGATGGACCGTTCAACAGAGCTATGTTGATGAACATCGGGTTCGACGAAGCCTTGAAGACCAGGAAGTTCGATTGTTTTATCTTTCATGATATAGATCTCTTGCCTGAGGATGATCGGAACTTGTATACTTGTCCTGAACAACCGAGGCATATGAGCGTCGCTGTAGATATTTTTAAATATAAGTAAGTACATTTCTATTATTCTTTATATTGTTTTAAACTATTACCTTATAGGTGGCCATTGTGGAATTATTTTTTTTTGTTATTGACTCAATTCATATTTTGACATTTCTAAAGTCTGTAAAAGAAATAAGGCGTAGATAAGGTTAAATTACTCTCATGCATAACGACAGTATGTTTATCTTAGTTGTTTGACTCAAAATACCAATTTTTTGCTATGAAAATGACAAGGTAAATCGTCTGTTTTGAGTGACGGTGTGTGGTGAGTTGTCTACAAACTACATTAAAACCTTAGAGTAGGGAATTTTACTCGTCGACGTTGAAGAGGTAAAATACTATTACAATTTTCCAACGAGCGAAAAATTCATTCGCTTAGTATGCGATAAATGTGTTTCTAATTAAAGTAACAAATAAAATATTAAGTCTACCAAGAGCAATTGACTACAAAGTAATGTTCTAATGATATGTATAACCTTATCTATGTTTTCACTTTATTTCTTTTAAGAACATGTGTTTGCTAAAGTATTTAGTATTTATTTAAATATTTTACATTATATCTTTTTATTACTGTATTATAATATGAACTTATTTAATTATATATTCTAATTACTTATTTACTCTAAAAACAGATTACCATGTGTTAGAAAGTTGGACAATGAGAGTTTACTGAATAGAAGAAAATAATGTACTATAATCTTTTAGAATAAATAAATAATCAGAATATATAATTAAATAAGATCATATTATGATACAGTAATAAAAATATTGAATGTAAAATATGTAAATAAATACTAAATTCTTTCCCAAACATTCTCCCCCTCCACAAACGAATGTTTTAAGAACAGCTGAAAGTATACGTTTACACGTATGGATGCACATGAAAAGATCGATATACTAATAAAGAATTAAGTAAAAATAAAATATAGGTTGACAAATAAGCGGTGGGCATATTTTCGCCACAGGACATTGTTGGATGCCATCTGAAACTGTGCTCAGATTGACAATGCGTACAATGCCACCAGTTAAAAAGAAAAGCGTCGAATCAGTAGAATTTTTCGACATACTCAACTAGGAAAACTGTGTCAAACGAAAAACATGTCAAAATGTCTGAGCCAAAGCCTTGAAAATAAACGAGGATGGTTGCTGACGCATTTGCCTAGCGGAAAACCATCGAGCTTTAAAAGCTGAGTAAGTGCTCATTGCAGAGAGCGAGTAGATAAGAAAGAATCACTTCCTAACATACCGTTGTAGGACCGTTCCTAACAGAATTTTGCATTAGAGCTTGTGAGGCAGTAGGAAAGTGTGATTCTGACGGAAAACCGTCAGGATGGTTGCTGGCACATTGCCTAGCGAAAAACCATCGAGGTTTAAAAGCTGAATACGTGCTCATTGCAGAGAGCGAGTAGATAAAAGATAATCACTTCAAGCGTGATTCTGACGTAGAACCGTTCGGGATGGTTGCTGGCAGATTGGCCTATCGAAAAACCATCGAGCTTTAAAAGCTGAATGAGTGCTCATTGCAGAAAGCAAGTGGATAAAAGAGAATCACCGCGTCTTGTATAATTGGTTTTTAACCTTTAACGTGCAGTAGTCCGGTAGTAGTTGCGTTGTTAGTTAATCTATCCACATTGAGTAAAGCACTAATCGGATCACAAGACGACGCTGTTAAAACCAGTTCTAAAAGCATTTCTCGTTGTTGGAGATATGTAATCAGACGTCAAGTAAATACACGAATATTTCACTTGAACGTGTCAACACAAAAAAAAATATCTTAACGTTTTAGTAAATGTTTTGCACTTGGGTATGCTGTGGGATCTTCGAATATTTTTATGTATTAAGTAGTTATATTGGTGAGAATACGACGGAAGCAGGTTTATACCAGGAAACTAACGATTTTCCCATGACACTCGTTGAAACATGTATCTAATAATTGCTTTTCAAAAATTTGGTGATAACAAAATGTAATAAACAAAATATGCTAAAGACTAAACGTTATTTTTTACTTATCAACAATATATAAATAATGTAAGATCGCTATTAGATTTTAAATACTAAACGTTAAGACCGGTAAATTATATGGAAAAGTGACACAAGTTTACTGAAAAAGCATAAAAAATCCTTTAAAATGAGTTTGTAAAGTTATTTTTGTTAATTTTTGGCTAAATTGTTGCAAAAATAGTCCCAAAAGTCGATTTTTTTGAAAATTGAAAATGCCACTGAACCTATCACAATTATACGAAAAAGCTTAACTTTGCTGAGAATGTCAATTTTAAGACCCCAAAAAAGTCGAAAGAAAGTTTACCACTTTACCATGGCAATTCTGATCTTGTTTGCGGCGCTTCTGAATAGTTCGACCGATGTGAGCCCGACCACTTCCGCAGATTTTGGAGCCAAGAGTGTCTTCTCCTGCCTGGCCCTCGCTTACTGTTTATTTTCCTCTGGACAATCAATTGCAGTAGACTGTACTTATCGTGTCTCAATATGTGGCCTAGATATTCAAGCTTTCTTTGTTTGATTGTGCTCACGATTTCTTTCTTCTTTCCGATTCTTTGGAGTACCTCTATGTTGGTGACATGTTCGGTCCAGGATATACGAAGAATGCGTCGGTACACCCACATTTCGAATGCTTCTAGTTTTCTCGTGAGCGTCTCTGTCAGCGTCCAGGTCTCCATACCATATAGTAAGATCGGAAAAATGTAGCATTTAACTAGACGTAGTTTTAGGGGAAGAGACAAATCCTTGCTTATGAGGAGCTTTTTCATATTGTTAAATGCTGCTCTAGCTCGTTCCATTCTCGCCTTAATTTCTGTGGCCTGTTCCCATTTTGCATTTACGTTGGTGCCAAAATACACATAAGATTCTACATGGTCAATTAGTATGTTACTTATCCGTAATTGTCGAGCAGGTTGTGGCTTTTTGCTTATCAGCATCCACTTTGTCTTCTTGAAGTTGAGGCCCAGGCCGTATTCCTCACTAACTGAATAAACTCTTTCCATTACCTGTTGTAATTCGTCTATGGTACTGGCAAGGATCACCGTGTCGTCGGCATATCTTATATTGTTCGTTAACTCGCCGTTTATTTTTATGCCCTCATTTGCATTTTCCATACATTTGTTAAATATTTCCTCGGAATAAATATTGAATAGGAGTGGGGATAAGATACACCCCTGACGGACACCTCTTTTGATCTGCACCCTTCCAGTGAGTTCGTTGCCAATTTTTGCTCTTGCTGTTTGATCCCAGTATAGGTTTGCCACAATTCGAATGTCCTTGTAATCAATACCTGTCTTTCGCAGAATATCCATCAATTGTTCATGATTGACATTGTCAAATGCTTTTCTAAAATCCACAAAGCACAAATACACGTCCTTATCAATGTCTCTACACCGCTGTATAAGCACCTGGAGAGCGAAAACTGCTTCTCTAGTTCCAAGTGCTTTCCGAAAACCAAACTGCGATCTATCGATATTTGACTCACATTTATCATATATTCTTCTATGAATGATCTTAGTGAAAGCTTTAGTGACATGATTGATCAAGCTTATAAGCCGGTAGTCATCACAGATCTGGGCATTTGGTTTCTTCGGGATTGTAATAAATGTTGACTGTAGCCAGTTCTCCGGGATTTTACCGCTATTATATATGTTGTTAAAAAGTACAACTAGATTATCAAGGAACTGTTTGTCTGGGTACATTGTCCGGACCTGTTGACTTATTGTTTTTTAGTGCTGCAATGGCATCTTCTATCTCCGATTTAAGGATTGAAGGACTTGTTTCTCCTTCTCCATATAGGTGATCATCAGTCCTTTTGGATGCAAATATTTTTTTTACTTGTGCTTTGTACGTTTGTACTTTACAAGTTTTAATTTTGTGTTTTTAAGCACTTATATTTGTTGCCAAAACTCAAAACCGAAATTCCATGTTATAGGTTTTGAATATTAGGCTCTAGCAATGCAAATTCTATACGTAAACCTCCAGAACAAGTGCTTTCTTATTTTTCATACCGTTTAATGCTTGTTTTACTTCATCAGTGGTTATATACCTTACTACTGCATCCGTTATGTCTCTTTCATATCTCACATCGAGAAAATTCGCCCTATTCTCAGTAACATCTTCGTAATATTTATTCTGGTATTTAAGTATAGTTCAGTCGATTCAATTGATAAAACCTCTTTTTTCTTTGATTTTAAAGTATCAATTGCTTTCCAGGCAGCTCTTGACTTTGAGTTTCTATCTATCGTTGAGTCTATCAATCTTACTACATTTTTTGTACCAGAATTTGTTTTTCGCCTTCTTTACTGCTTTTTTAGTTTCATAATTATTGTATCTGGCATATTTTTTTATTCTGTGGTGTTCTTTTACTAAGCCATTTTTCATAACTTTGTCTTTTCTCCCTGAATATGTTTTCTATCTCACATGCCCACCAATACCGCTTTGATTTCTTATATTGGGTTTCTAATCTTTCTCTAATTCTTTCCTACCAACAGCGTGCAGATATTCTGTAAGTGTTGTGTATTTTTCCTCCAGTGTTCCTTCTGATGTTTCCACTAGTTTGTTCGCTATTCTCTTATAAATATTATGATACATGATATTTTCTATTGATCTAATATCTTACATTAATGTATACATCTATAAAATAGTCCCTTTAAATGTTCTTCTAACTGGTCCCCTCCGTATTTTATCATTTCTGTCATTATGCTACCTGGTTCTGGAACCCTACTATTTTCGTACCAATTGCAGCGGTCCATTGAATATCTGTCCATATCCATGCTGAAAAAAACTAGTAGTTTACGTAAAAAAATAGATATAAGATATAAGATTATACCGTTTCAAAATTCAAATGTCAACATACACATATTTTTCCAACTCATGACGCTCACACCACATAGTTAATAAAAAGTCAATATTTATTTAAATTTACTTTGTTCCAAAACAATACAGTAAACGATATTTTTACGATTTAACACCGTGCAACAGATAAGAATTATCTTCAAACACTTAATGTTACATTTCTGGTAATTTTCCGTTTCATTAATTTTAAATATAGGTATAAACGCAAAGAAAACATTTACATATTCATTTTTAGATCATTAGCATACTTCCCCCAGTGAACTCGTATTTAATTTGGTGAATAAGTATGTAGGATGACTAGAAGTTGATTCAAACACCGCGAGAATTTCTGTTTTACTTTACGTTTACGTTCAGGTAGCACCTTGTCGCATAATGACTTTTTAATATATTTTTCTTCAAGTACTATGTCTTTCTAGAATGTCGACAATTAATTACATGATCATTAGATTATTTAGTGCTTCTCGAAATAGAAATCTGATGCGAATTCCACACCTTTAACGCGAATTCTTCAGCCACGATGTTTTTTTTTTTCTACCTCGAAGGATTTTGCCGATAATTTTTCTATCGATTAATTACACTGCTCTACAAAAATGTTATACACTGCTCTACAAAAATGTTATACACTGCTGTACAAAAGGGTCGACACTTCTATCGCGGCGAAACACAGGAACCAAGACAACGCAGTAAAAAACCTGCAGACTACGCTGGTTATTCTGGAAGAATGGTGTATCTAATGGAAAATAGCGTTAAAAGTGAAAGCCCTAGTTTATTTGACCAACTTAATAAACGCCATATTAGATACACACTCGGCAACCGAGCACGCACACAACAATGATGCTTTAGTAAAGACGACTACAGGATCATAGTGCCTCATGTTGTCCTGTACATTACGCGAAGACGTCATATGAGGCTCCTTTTTCCCAGGATTCTCATATGACATGAAAACTTTGATAAAATTAGTCCCCCCACGGTATAACAGTACATGTGTGGAGGGTGTCTGAGGAGTGTTAGAGCTGGGAGGGTGCGTGTCTGGCTTCACCATATTTCTACTGTGCATACGTGCTTGCGTTTATTAGCCCAATTGCTCTCCAGACCAGTCAAGAGTTTTTTCTACTGTTGAGACAAGAAGTTATCACAATTCTAGAATGCCATTCACATCCTTGATTTTGTGCACTCTAGCAATAACCAAATCGTTGGTCTCTCTCACAGCATAGTTTAGCACCCTGATACCCAGAGTTACCACTTCTCCATATACTTCTGTGACAGCGTATCCAGTACCCTATGTATGTTCACTCCCTTTTGTAAGACGTTATTATGTCCGTCCCTTTTTCGGTCTTTTTATTATTTTTGTCAGCGCTTCGTGCAGGTCATTCACAGTTATTTCAAATGACTCCATCTCCATGTATACATATAATTAACAGCGTCGGGTGTATTGTAACTATCTACACGGTGGTACATATACCGGACAGCACATGTTTAAAAAAAAACTTTTCTCCAAGTACCAATCCCAACGTTTAATATGTACTGTTTTTAGGTTACCGTATCCAGCAATATTTGGTGGAGTCTCAGCTATTAGCACCGAACATTTTAAATTATTAAACGGCTTTTCGAATTCATTCTGGGGATGGGGCGGAGAAGATGACGACATGTCCAACCGAATTAGGTATCACCATCTTCACATTTCGAGATATCCAGTGACCATAGCTCGGTACACAATGTTAACGCACAAGAAGGATACTCCTAGCTCGACTCGGTAAGTGATAAGTGATAAGTAATGTTGAAAAAGATATTAGTGATAATTTTTCAGGAAATTCTCCTATTCGAGGAAGTTACTCGGGTGAGATGTTAGGTTAGACTCATTAGGTTAGGTTAGTTTAGGTTAGGTTAACTATTATAAAAAATATTAAAATAAGGACCTTTCTACAACACTGGTAAGGACCTGTGATCGCCAAACAAACCATATGTCTCATATATCTCTCGAACCATATCTTTCCTTTCCTTATCGCTATACCACTTTACTGCAGGCTATTCAGCTGCACGTTATGAGAAATCAGCACCGTTACTCCCTGCTGCAGTCTATATTGCAAGGTAAAGTCAAAGGTAAGCGAGGACCCGGTAGAAGGAGAATATCATGGCTGCGGAATTTAAGAACATGGTTTAAGAAAACCTCAACGGAGCTGTTTCGAGCCGCAGCGAGCAAGGTCATGATTGCCAATATGATTTCCAACATCCGAAACGGATAGGAACCAGAAGAAGAAGAAGAAGATTCAGCTGCAACTTGAAAATTATCTTAAAAAAATATTAAGAGGGATATAATGGAAATACATTCTTACTGAGTATGGTAGCTCCTTAGATATTTGATTATTTCTGCATCCACATCATTTAGTTCTGGGCTCAATGTCCGAGCATAGACGTTAATTGTCATATTTATGTTGAAATTTTTCAACCGACAAAGTGCTGCTACATCGATAACCTATAGCGAATGTGTTTTATCGATCCTTATATCTATTATAAAAAAATATTTAAATAAGAACCTTTATACAGAAATGGCGAAGATTCGTGATCACCAAACTAACCATATATCTTATATATCTCTCCAATCATATACCACCGCGGTTCGATAAGTGCTTAGACTCGCCGCCCGATGGCGCCACCATCGCAGGAGAAATTTACTACCGTGTAGTAGTCTAGTATATTCTCGTGGATTGCTAATGTTAAAATCTCAGTCGAATTGGACTCGTAGTATTGTTTTCGTTCGTCGGACTCTTTTCGTTCGATGGAGACCATCAAAAATTGGTTTCATGATTTTTAACGTAGCTGCACGTAGGTTTTTAATGGCCACGCCCAGGTGTCTCCGAAAACGGCTACCAGGGAGCGAACGGATCTCAAATCTTCCAAAGACCGCTTGGGTAATATCCTGCATGAAACTTTGGGAATGAGAAAGCTGTCGGCGCGATGAGTGCGGCGTTTGCTCACTCCAGATAACAAGCACAACCGTGAGATCATTTCAGAGCAATGTTTGACGCTGTTTAGGCGCAATTCGAAGGAGTTTCTGCGTCGTTTCGTGACCGTCGACGAAACATGAATCCACTGGTACACACCAGAGACCAAGGAACAATGGAAACTGTGGACCCCATCCAGCGAACTTGTTCTGAATAAGGCGAGGACTGTCCTATCAGCCGGAAAGATGATGGCCACCGTTTTCTGGAATTCACAAGGTATTATCTACATCGACTACCTGGAGAAGGGCAAAATGGTCAAAGGAGTCTGTTACGCCAAATTATTGGGCCAATTAGATGCCTAATTATTTGAGAAAAACGGCCCCATTTGTCCAAGAAAAAAGTGTTTCGAATTGGGCTACGAAATGCTGCCCTATCCACCGTATTCTCCAGATTTGGCTCCGACTTTTTTTTGTTTCCAAAGTTGAAAAAGTGACTCGCTGGGCAGAAATTTGAATCGAATGAGGTCATCACTGCCAGGGGGCCTACTTTGCATACCCCGTAAAATGTATTTTTCAGGTGGGTTAAAGAAGTTGAACATTACTGGGTCTAGCGTATCAAGCTAAAAGGAGGCTGTGTTGAAAAATAAATCGCCACTTTTCCGAAATTTTTCTATTTCTTTTGTAAACTAAGTACTTATCAAACCAGCCTCGTATTTCGTGTCCTTAACGAATACCACTTGAATGCAACCTATCCAGCTGCAACTGAAAATGGTTTTAGTAAGGTTCAAAATACATTTAACTCATAGAAATCTTTTAATTCAACAATGAGTGGATTTCTTTCACAATTTGCGACGAAGATAGAACACTATTCAGCCCTTAAATAGCCCTTCGCTGTCTTTATACAGCCTTCCAGCAAACAATAAACACATAAAGGGCAAACAGTATTTTAAATGAAATTTTTTATGAAAATTTAGGTAACTGTTTATTGTACTTTGTTTTTAAAATCAATACTCATCAAATATTAGTAGCATCCATCGATTAATCTTCTCTATTTGTAGGTACGAGATCCTTAAACAAGGCCAACAAAAATACGACAAAGACGGATTGAACAGTTTAAAATTCAAGCTAATTACCAAGAAGCTGACTCCTTTATATTCTTGGGTCTTTGTAAATATTGAACCGCTTAGTTGATGATCACATTAGGCGTAATAGAGTGTTCAATTAGTGAGATTTAATTGTGATGTAGCGAAAGGATGTAAAACGCAGAATCAGTCATACAATAATTTATAAGCAAAACCGTATCTTAATTAGGTTAATATTTCAATATACAGTGGGCGATTAGATTATTGGAGCTACAAGATAAAATGCAATTAATAGGTGCAGAAATACCAAATTTGCATTCTTCTTCAAGGATGTTTCCAATATTTTAAAGGAATATATTAAACATCCTAAAAATTAGGAATACCTTGTAAAGTGAGTGTGAGAACACGGCCACAACAAAACATTTGAGTTACAAAAGAGTTAATTTTACCAAGTGGCTCTAATAGTTTGACCACCCATTGTAATTAATTAATTAAAGCGGTGACTTAATGATGTTTTCAAATTTTGTAATAAAACGCTGATTTTGGATAGCTTTTTAGTTGATTTTGCTAAATGTAGAAGTCCGTCTTATTAAACTACTTTAAACAAATATTTTAAGTAAGGAGACTGCAGTGGTTTTACGTGTAAAGTAATAGGAGGTTTTTACGTATAAATTGCTGAAATATGTGTACGATAAGTTGCTACGTGAATTTTATAAATTTTATGTGATTTTAAGCTAATTTTTAAAGTATTTTTGTTGAAACTTTGCACGTTAAGATTTAAAAGTGGTCCTCGATAAATGACGACGTGATTATTACGAAAATATGTTGAATTATCCTCTCCTAAATGCTGGTACTTCGTGAAAAACATTTACGTCAACATTTTACGCAAATTCCACTTAATTGTGCTCCAATTTTTCGTGATTATCATATTATTCTTTATGTTATATTCTTTAAATTATGTCGTGATAATAACCTAAGTAAGTTAACTATCCCTCACAAAATGATGCCCAAACTATACACGATATTCGAGTTTTCTTTAAAGTATTATGTGATTATTATGTAAATAAGTTAATTTCTCTTCCTGAAATGGTGCTTTTTCTATCTTGAATCTAAAATCCCTGAAAGACATTCACGTTAACATTTTATGTCAATTTCAACTTAGTGGCGACCAAATTGTACATGTTTTCGTTAGTTTGCTATAAATGATTACGTGATTATGTTAATAAGTTGATTTTCTTCTATGAAATAGTGCTTTTTGATCTAAAATCACCTAAAAGCATTTACAATATCATTCTATGTGAATTCCAACTTAATTGCCCCAAATTTTATTTTTCTTTTAAATTATTACGTGATAATTACGTAAATAAATTGATTTTCCTCTCTTAAATGCTGCTTGTTGATTTAAAACAGTTAAAAGGCATTTACAATATCATTATATGTGAATTCCGACTTAATTCCGTCCAAATTTTAATTATTTTTGAGTTCTCTTTAAATTATGACCAGATTATTATGTAAATAAGATTATTTTTTTCCCTTAAATGGTGCTTTTTGACCTTCAGTCGCTGAAAGGCATTTACAATATTGTTCTATGTAAATTCCAACTTAACTTCTCTCAAATTGTACATAATTTTCGAGTTCCTTACGAGTTCTTTTTAAATTATTATGTGATCATTATGTAAATAAGTTGACTTTCCTCTGAAATGTTGCTTTCTGATCTAAAATCACTGAAAAGCATTTACAATAGCATTCTCTGTGAATTCCCACTTAATTGCGTCCAAACTGTACATAATATTGGAGTTTTCTCTAAATCATTACGTGATTTCAATATAAATAAGTTTATTTTTCTCCCTGAAATGTTTTTTTTATCTAAAATCGCTGAAAGGCGTTTACAATAATATTCTATGTGAATTGAAACTTAATTTTATCCAAATTTTACATGGTATTCGAGTTTTCTTTAAATTATTACGCGATTATTACATAAATAAATTAATTTTCCTCTCTTAAATGCTGCTTTTTGGCTTAAAATAGTTGAAAGGCATTTACAAAAACATGTTATGTGAATTTCAAGTTTCATTTTCATTTTCGAGTTTTCTACGCGCTTACTTTAAATTATTACGTGATTATTGTGTAATTAAGTTGACGTTCCTCTCTGAAGTGGTGTTCTTTGATCTAAGATCGCTGAAAGGCATATACATACAATAACATTCTATGCGAATTCCAACTTAATTTTACCCAAATTGTATATGATAGTCGAGCTTTAAATTATTACGTGATTATTACGTAAATAAATTGAATTTCCTCTCTTAAATGCTGCTTTTTGATATAAAATAGTTGAAGGGCAATTACAATAACATTTTATGTGAATTTTAACTTAATTGCCCTCAAAGTTTACAAGATGTTTTTATGAAGAGTTTTCTTTAAATTATTACCTGATTATTATGTAAATGAGTTGATTTTTCTATCTGAAACGGTACTTTTCACATTCTGTGTGAGTTTCTACTTAACTGCGCTCAAATTTTACATGAAATGGTGCTTTTTGATCTAAAATCGCTGAAAGGCAGAGGCAGATTTTCCTCCCTTAAATGCTGCTTTGTGATTTAAAATAGTTGAAACGCATTTACAAAAACATTGAATGCTTTATTCTTCATAACTATTTAAATTTGTCGAGCTGCGTTATAACTAACCTACTCTATGGTTTCAAATTACATAATAACAAATCACCAACTGGGCACCGCAACTTCGCTTACAAACAATTTATACCATCTTTTGACGTTGATCTAACTTTTTTTGGTTAGATTCGGGAATCGCGTAGTTCTGTAGCATAAACAATAATTTACAACGATTTACCTTGACTGTTTTAATTATTATTAAAAAATTTTCTTTTACTACCCCAATAGGTTCTACGCTATACTAAAATACAAATTCTACATGCATTTTACGTAATTGTCATGTAATATTTCGTGAATTAGTTTACTTGAATACTCGTTTATAAATTATCAAAACTATCGATCAATTTTTTATTTACAAAATTTGGAAATATCTATTGCGGCACTAAGAAAATGCAAATTTTACTATATACACTACGCCCTCCGGCAAACTGTGTAAACAAGTCTTATGAAGACGCTAGGTTGTTGATTTTTTACGTTAAAAGACTATTAGAATTAAGACACTAATTTTAAGAAACTGATATTAAATCTATTAAAGAATTATTTTTTAAAACAAATCATTGCAGTATTCTTTCTTGCAAATCGTCAATGTACTACCAGTTGTAAGAATTGTTCGAAATATTTTTAGGTTAGGTTTTAAAGATTTGTTTTTTTTGTACTGTAAATCTATATTAAAAGGTTTTTATTTGTTTGTATACCGTTTATATGTTTGTACTTACCGACTTATTAGAATAAATTGTATTTTTATTTAAAACATACAAAATCAATGCTGTATTTTTATTTTTGTGGTTTAGTAGGAAGTGATTTATGACTTGAAAACTGACTCAAAGCAGTCCCTGTACCTCTTTCTAATTTACCAGGTTTAGGACTGCTTTCCGTCAGTTTTCTCTGTTGCACTGGGGAACGGGCTGGTATTGCAAAGATCAGTCTATATTGTATCATATGTCTGTGATTTATATATAGACATATAATACCATCGATGTAATACACTAAGGATGGAGCCTATGAATAAATACTTGCGTCCAAAGTAGCTAGTAACAATGGCCGACCTTGTTTCCGGAATGTCAGTGGTATAGGAAAAAAATTCTTTTGGTACATATATATGTACAATAATTATTTATTTTCATTGTTATTTACATTTGAATAAAAGTTATAATGACAAGTAACATTGTAAAATTAAAAAATTATTATTTTTAAAACATAAAAACATATAAAACATATATTTTACAGGTACGTAGTTGCGCATCGCACGCCTCTGATGTGACTGGATGCAAAATATTAAAAATTTAACGAATTTATTCATTTGCCAAAAAAAATACATTAAATTATTGACTTAACACATAATGTTACCTGTTTAACATTAAACTATCAGGAAATAATTAATCATCTGTCAAATTCACGTCGGACATCGTAGCTAGTAATGTGACGTAAGTTCCGTCGTCTATCAGCTATATATAAAAATAACAATATGTTCCATCCTTCGTATATGATACAGCTGACTGCTGCATACAGTCGCGTTCTCCCAGTGCGACAGAAAAAACTGACGCAAAGCAGTCCCTCTTACATATCTCTGAATTATAGACATATAATACCTAGACTGCGTGCTGAAATCTAAACCTGTCCACAAGTGCGACAGAGAAAAAAGATGGAAAACTGAATTTGAAAATGGTAAAGAAGTGTTGCGTTTGTGGATAAGAGCAATCAAGTGTATATGAAAATGGATCATTCCATAAATGCAGTGGCGCACCCAGAATTTGTCTTAGGGGGGGTTTTGAAATTTTTTTATGCTACCTCTATTTTGAGTCCCTAAAATTTGGGTTTTAGTTTAATTTAAAGTACTAAAGATAGCGGTGCTCTTTTGGTGCCTCTTTTTCTTCTTCCAGGGGCTTCCATTTGTGAAGTTTTTGGGGCCAACGTTCGTCAGGCATTCTTAATAGATGCCCAAACCATTTTGAACCTCTTCTTTCTATTCTGTCAATGACCGTTTCTATAGCATTCATGTTATTTCCTATAGATTCGTTGGTCTTCCTTTCCTGCCTTGATGTTCTAGCACTTCTCAAATAATCCATTTCAACTGCCAACAATTTCTCTTCAGGTCTGCATTAATTGTCCATACTTCAGAGACATAACAAAGAACTGATTCAACCATGGTTTGCCGTATTCTTTTTTTGTTCCTTTTGGAAATGTTGTGATCCCACCATAAGGAGTTCAGACATCCTATAATTTTACGTCCCTGATTAATTCGTGTTTAATTTCGGTTTCTTCCAAGCCGTTCTTAGCAATGAGTGGACCTAAATATTTAAAATTTTCCACTTGTTTGATTTCCACGTCCTCGTCTATCAACACTTCAAACCTTGCATCTGAATTGATAACTAAGTAAATATTCTGTTTCATGCTGACTTGTAACTCCCATTTTAAATATTCTCTCTATAGACGCTTTATCATAAATTCTAGATCATAAGAATCTTGAGCTAGGATGACTTGGTCATACGCAAAGTTCAAGGAGAACAGTACGTCATTTTCTATGGGGATTCCCATTCCCTGGCAGCGGTTTTTCCAATTTTGGAGGGCTTCCTCAATATATAAATTAAACAGTAAGGGTGACATACTGCATCCTTGTTTTAGTCCTTTAGTTACTTTTATTGGCTCTGATAGTCTATATCCGATTTTTAGGTGAGTAGTGTTATCCCTGTATACTTCTGTGGTTATTCCTAAAAGGTATGGACTAATGTCGAGTTGTTATTAAGCTTGCCACAATTTAAGTCTTGAATCTTTTCTAGGTCGATAAAGGCTAGATGTACTTCGGTACCAACCGCTATTCTTTTTTCTATTAATTGTTGGAGTATAAACAAATTATCAGTGCAAGATCAAAGATCAAAAATTCAAACGTCAATAAACTTATTTTAACCTTCAATTGCAACTCATTCCCATTAAAATAGTAATTAGATATTATCTCTGTCGTTAGCTCGGTTGGTGTTTCTCTTCTTTCTTTTTAATGACTGCTCGGATGTAATTGTGAACACTATTCCATCCCTCCGTATTTCCCGTCATCTTCACGATCATCTCTCTTACAGTCACATGGTTCATACCTATTTCTTTATACATTCTGTTTCTCTCCACTGTACATCTATTACACTCCAACATTGTGTGAGTAACAATGTCGGAATATTCGCAGTATAGGCATTTATCTGTATCTGTCTTTCTGAACCTATGAAGATACGCCCTAAAACAGACAATCTACCTAGTCCCTTAGACTCGGGATCAGCATCTTTGTCCACTGAGCAACATCTTCCTTGTTGTTCCACTCTGCTTGCCATCTTTCGATTGATCTTTCCCTTTCTTCTTTTTTTTATAGCTGTTGTCAAATGCTTCCTTCTCCCATAGAGATGTTTCTTTTCTACTGCTAACACATGCAGAGGAACACAACCCGTGATAGTCCACAAGGCCGCCGCAGATACAGTCCTGTAGGCGCATGCTACTCGCAACAGACTCGTTCTGTCTACTTTTTCATAAGCCTAATATTAGGTATCGATATCTAAATATAATGAAAAATATTATTAATTATTGTGTATTTATACAATAATACAATAATTATTGTGTTCTACATATTTCTTCTTCTTCTTCAGTGCCTTATCCGGTCCGGATGTTGGCGATCATCAAGGCTATCATGGTTTTGTTGACTGCTCTGCGAAACAGCTCCGCTGAGGTCATCCCAAACCATTGTCGGAGATTTTTCAAACCACGTTTTCTACATATTTAAAGTGGTAATTTAATTATTCAATCAGCGTTTTGGATTTTTTGTATTATGTGTGAAAGACAAGTTACATTTTCCTACTATTATTTATATATTGTTTACTTTATATGCCCTGGGGTGGGGGGGGGTTAACCCCCAAACCCCCCCCCCCTGGGTGCTTCACAGCATAAATGAACAATTGGTATTCTTGAATAATATTTAAAAAAGCAGATTTTCTATAAGTATACATTTTCTAAGTCGGAAGAATTACGCAACAAATGGATTAGTGTAGTTGGAAAAACAATCTGTTTCAATAAGGCACTTATATGCAGTGAACATTTTCATCAAAATTATGTTATCAATTTCGATTCAAAACCTAGACAGCTCAAAAAAGATATTGTGCCAACTCGAAATTTATCAAACAGTATCTTATAAGTTTTTGAATCTTTTTTGTGGCTCGGAAAAATAGTAAAGAGAATATTGCATACAATAAAATAATTTTTGATTTTAAAATTACGTACATATTAATGGTACAGATTTTATTGATTGAATGAAGTTGAAATTTAATAATTTAGATTTTTTAGAAATATTTACAATATTACAATCTAATTACAAAGTTTGGTAGTGGTACCTGGTGATATAACCTATTTTGGTATCTCTACCTCGCCAGCCGTTCGAGCTGATTTCGATACAAACCGACAAGTCCAACTAATGTCTTCACAATCTTCCCACTTTCTGAAAGTGAAGAAATCTGTCATTTCTAGTAATCACTGCGAAAAAACGTTTAAGTTGAAAATGCACAAAAATTAATGTTGCCCGCAAAATTAGATGCATTGTACATTACTCAATAATTAAAGCAAGATTCTGTGATATATTTAAGTTTTAACAGATATGACACGTAAAATAGTTTAGTGAACATACTACATTAATGTTTTAAATTGGCAACATTGTACACCAAAATAAAACAATAGTATTGTTCTGAAGCTATTTTCTTGTCGCATTTTAAATTAATTACTATTTAAACGGGAATAACCCACAATTAAAGGTTAAAATACGTTTATTGACGTTTCAATTTCCACTTCGGAAATCGTTCTCAAAATACAAACATTAGTAAATTAAACAAATTTTGTTTTTTGTTACTTAGTGAAAAATTCTTCTAATAATTTAATTTTATCTGACTCATCTATATTGACAATTCAGACATACATTATACATTTTAAAGTAGACGACTTTAAAATGATATTGCCAATATTGTTGAGTTGCGTTCCTGGGACGACTTTACTTATAAGATAGTTCATTCGATTAAATGAAATCAACTTTAACTTGAGAATATCCGTCAGAAAAGATCATAACATGTAATTCGTCTTTAAAAAGACAAATACATGTCATGATGACAGTAAAATTCTCCTGTTAGTGATTCCATAGTAAATTATGAGGGAAAAACCAGGAAAAAAACCTCATAATACTATCACGACATGGTAAGTATTTGATCGTGTATTTAGTTTACCTTCAATAAACACCAAATTCCGATTTTATATGTTTGTTATTTAAAAAACATAAATGATGTATTCTCTATATGTTACTGACTTACCAATACTGGTATTTTCCTTTTAATAACTTTCTTTTTTTCCTTTTAGAAGTTATTAAAGTATGTTTTTTATATCAAATTAAATCTATTTTTTTTTCTTAATATTGCCTGGTTGCCTGAAAAAAATGGTCGAAAATTAGGATTGCCAGCTGTTAAAAACGCGAGGTATCAAAGATAAAGTAAAATAGAGTAAGGCACTGGTTCGACAAGTGATAATATGTATATTATTATATATCTATCGACGCATGCTTTAAAAACTCACACTACTGATCTTCTTTTATTTTATCTTTTATTTTATCTTTGATACCTCGCGTTATTAACAGCTGGCAACCGTAATTGTCGACTATTTTTTCTCAGGAAAACTTCATATTTAAAAAAATAAATGAACAAAATAAATTTTTTTAAATTAAAATTAAATTAAAAAATTAATTACTATTAATTGAATTAAAAATATTGACGGCCAATTTTTGACTGGCAACATATTATAAATGTATTCTAATTTTAAATGTACGTAAAAATGTCAGTTTGATTAACTATGTTATGAACGTAGTGATCCTGCAGTGGGATATTAGGCTAATTGTAATTATGATTTTCTATTCTTAAAATCTAGTATTTTCCAGTTTCGGAAGTAATTTCTTTTGTTTTCAACAGTTATTGTTACAAATTATTCAAAATCTGTGTGCATATTTTTTCTTTTGAAAAACAAATAACATATGAACGAAGTCATTAAAAACAATTTATGATTACTATTTCGTAATAATAACGATCTTTCAACATTATGATCCCAAAAAAGAGAAAATTTGGTGAAATAATTTATCCCAAAGATGTAATGGAACAAATTTTTCTTGTACCGTTTAAGGTGTCTTAATAAGTACTCTTACTCCTAGTAGTGGAAACAAACAAAGAGTTGAACAAAGTATTAAAAAATACTATTGTTGAATCCAGAACAACAAAATGCTAAAAAAAAAATAAAAATGATTATATTCTTAAGGGGTACCGTTAATTCCCTAGAAATTTCCAAGAAAACATTAATAACAAGAAAACTAATTCTTACAGTCACGTGCAAAAGAAAACGAGTAATAGCATTCTCATAACCAACTCCTATTCGAGATCTTTCAAATTTTTTAGGACCGCTGGTTTAAAATAGTATTTTGAGGTCTGGTTGTGAGTCATTATCCCCATTTTGATGGATTTGTAATCTATGTATCAGCACCCATGTAGAATTTATCAATTCGCTCACCGTGATGCAGTACGCCACGAAATTAGGACATCAAAAAAATTTCAAACGACCGTACTTGTTCTTCATGAATTCTGAACAAACGCTACATTACTACTTACTTGTTTTTATTTTTAATATATTTGTGTAAATTTTGCTACTTACTGTTAGTACAATGATGAATTTGCAATCAAAACATTAATGTAAAATAGATATATATGCCATAGCCTCATTTTTATTGGTAGGCTATTGATAACTTTACAAGGAATGTATTTGCTCGTGGGGTTGTTTCACATAATATTTTGCCTGTGTAAATATAGAAAGCTGAAAGCTGTACGTGATTATAAGACTCCGAGCTATTTAGAGGTCGTAACCAAAAAACTCTTACAGTTATGCAACACTTTTTGTTCGATAACTACGTGATTTACAGAACTACTATTTACAACGACAATTAACTTGGAATTGTATCAAAATTCCTTATCGTCGAACTTTTTTTCTAGTTTGGAAATACTTGAAACTAAAATCTGAGGAGTAGGGCGAATTACGCACTGATTAAACAGCATAATTTATAAAAAGCAGGTTTTTCTTTACCGTATTAGGTTGTTTCACTTTGATTTTGTTGCTATTTTAACAAATTATTATGATTATGATTATTATGATTTACTTAACCATTTTTAAAAAACTTGGTGTTACAGTGTAACGATTCTTTTGAAGTTTTTCCAGTCTTTAACCATTTCCTTTTAATATTTTATAGAGATACAACTGATTTTACCAATTGTCTGGCTAAATAGGTCTTGAACCTAAGGCAAAAAAAATCTTCTCTTTTTCATTTTTCGCATTGAGTAAGTCATAACTTTTATTACATCTTTCATTTTTATTCCAAGCACACTAAGACTAGATCTCCCGTACTAAGATTTCTTGTGGTTAAACTATCAATACATCTTTCATTGTTGTTCTTCTTTTTCGTCAGCTTTTCCCTTTTCATGGGTCACTGTTCCTTATTCTTCGTCGTCACTTATTTCTGTCCATCGTGTCTTTTTCACCTAAACCTTTTTCTCTCAAGTCCTCTTTCACATAGTCCTTTCATCTTCTCCTCGGTTTTCCTCTACCACTTCTTCCATCAACTTTTAACAGTCTATCCTTCACCCCATATAGTTTTCATCTCTACGTCTGACATGACCAAACCATTGCAGTCTTTGTTCTTGAACCTTTTTTGAGACTGTAGTTACCATGGCTCTTTTGCTAACCAAGTCATTTCTGATCTTGTCCTTTCTAGTCTTACTTAAATATGGACCGGAACATTTTCACTTCAGCTACCTTTATCTTCTTTTCCGGACTTTCCTTTACAGGCCAAACATCACCGCCGTACAACAACGCAGGTCTCACCACACTCTTGCATGTCTTTCCTTTCAGCCCTTCCCCGATTTTTCGATCACAAAGTACCCCACTCATTCGCTTCCAGTTAAACCAACCAGCCTGTATCCTGTGGGCAATTTCTCGATGTAATGTCCCATTTTCCATTATCTAGGAGCCAAGATATCTAAATTCTTCTACTCGTCCTAGTTTTTCTCCAAGCAACTCCATGTCCCCAACCATTCCTCTTCCTCCCAACCACATATACTCTACACTCCAATTTATCCAACATTCTCCTCTACTAACACGATATCATTAGCAAAGAGCATAATATTCCTCAGCCAAGGTTTCTTCTTTCTTCCCAAGCCTCTACTCCTTCTACTCTTCATTGAATGAAAACGAGTAGAAAAGAGTATTTATCGTTTCGAAGTATGTGGCCCAGATACACATTACATCCATACAGTACATCCATAACAAGATTAAACAGAGAAGGACTCAATGAATCGCCTTGATGTAAACCAACTGTCACTGGAAAACTTTCGGTCAATCCGACAGTAGTCCTTACTTTGGTGTAAGCTCCTTTATACATATCCTTCACGAGCCTTACATACTTCTCAGGAACCCATTTCTCTCTCAAACATCTCCATAGCTCTTGTCTAGGAACTGTATCGTACGTCTTCTCAAGGTCTGTAAATAGACCCCTTTCTCTCCTAGAACCTTCCAATTACATTCTCATTTGGGATCCCATATCCTCTGTCTCTATACTATATTTGCTTTATTTCAACATCGGTTCTTAACTCTCTTCCATCCGTCCTCTTAATCTGCCGCATGTGGGTCAAGTCCTTTGATGACTTGTCCCTTGCTTTGGCAATACTGAATAACCTTTTCATCCCCTCGGGTGTTTCCAACTCTTCATACAGCCGTGCAGAAGATCTTTTCTCAGCAGTACCTACAGCACGTTTTGCGTCCGTCTTTGCTAACTTGTATATATCCTTATCTTTCTCTCTTTTATTGAATTTCGTCGTTTCACCACAAAGTTTCTTTGTGTCTAGTTGACCCTTTACCAGATGTTTTTCCTAGCACTTCCTCTGCCATTCGCACCACAACTTTACTGTTAACTTCCCACCAGTCATTTACCGTATACTTTTCCTCAAGCTCTTTCAGAACTCTACTCTTAAAGATTATAGACAAATCCGTTAACAATATCCTTTAACTTCCACCACTTTATTTTCTGGTGTACTACTTGCTTTCCTTTTCGCCTCACCTTTATCTCCGTATCCACTAACACCGGACGGTGTTGACAGGCTACACACTCACCCTTTAACACTTTAGAGTTGGTAACCTCTTTTAGCTGACTTCTACAAATCTATCTGACTTTCCCTTCCCCCGCTACTATACACGAACGCACGAACATACTGGTCTTCAGTCTTCATAAAAAAAGTAACAGCATGACAGCCAAATTAAATGCCACTGCAAAGTCAATCACACTATTTCCTTGATCATTTCTTATTCTCATCCTCAAACCTCCATGAACTATTTCTATTCTCGCTCTTTCTCTACCAGCATATCCATTCAAATCAACTCCAATAAAACACTTTTCGTCTAATGGAATCTCGAGCATCTCGCAATCAAGAGCCTTCCAAAATTCTTCAGTTTCCTTTTCTTCACACCATACCTGTGGGGCGTAGGCACATATGATGTTCACGTTGGTATTGCCTGTATTCAGTTGGACACCCATTATTCTATCACTTCTTCTGGTTATCCTTACAAGATGTTCCTTCCATTCGTTGTTCAAAATAATACCTACTCCATTTCTGCCGTGACTGTTGGAATATTATATATTATTCGAATTATATATTAACTAACTTACATCTCCAAGATCTCTCGACTTATTACCTTTCCAACATGTTTCCTGTACACAAAGTACACCAATCCTTCTCCTCTGCATAACATCGGCGAGGAGAGTTCTTGTGTTACATACTTTTTTTTCTTTCTAAGGTGTTCAGCAATAAATAAGTTGCGGAATAAGTTATGGCCGAAAACCTTTCTTCTTTGGTGTTGAAAGAATAATAGTTACGGTGTCCTCGGTTATGAAACGATGTAAGAACTCATAATTCGAAAACGTATCTTATGGTCAGGAGATACGATCAATTCAAAGTTGAATTAAGTTTTTTCCATTGTGTTGTATCAAGTTGTTTACAAAATGTAGGAATCGAAACATTAGTTTCTTTATTTCTAAAGCGATATTAATAATACTCAGATGCTTTAAAAAAAGATAATTAGAATAATATCTAGGCATAGTTTTTTAAACATTTCATTTAGGATCTTAACAGCTTGAATGATACCTCATGAGTGAATATGTTCCTTTTACGGGTCACACTTTTATCACGATCAATAGCATACGTGCGGCTTACTCCATTATATAAAAACTGTATGTACAAGTTAGGCTAAGATACTTAAAGATAAATATTTCGCCAAGACTCTCCTGCTTGAATTAGAGTTTGTAAAATTGAAGCCGAAGAACAAAAGCTACTTTTGTATGTAAGATACTTTCTAAACGTAGAATTTGAGTAGGTAATGTCCCTAATTTTGGAGTCAATATTTTGTAAGAGATGTAATAATTTTGCAGTTTTCTTCCTACTTTCTATACTGAACCGAATAAAATAAAGGTTTTTGAAAATTCCCTACTTGATTGTTTTAATTGCACACCGATCCTATCATATACGAATCAAACATTTTTGTTGGACTCCAGAGGTTTTTTTATTTACAAAAATCCGCATCAACCGTAAAAGATTGCGTATATTAGCGGGTGTTTAAGGAATACAATAGATATGTTTGTGTACATAATATAAGGTTAACATAAAAATTTATCATTAAATAAATTATGACATTAAAATATTTAATTATATTGGATAAGTTACAGCTGGATAAGTTACAATTTACAGTTACAGTTACAATTTAGTTATATTATTAAGCTGACTTGGTTCTTCAGAAATGTTGTTGATGCTTCATTCATATGAGTAAAGTGAACATTCAGCAAGTGTATGCTGGACTGTTTTTTGGCATCTACAGTATGAGCATTTTGTTGGTAGCTGTTTATGGGTTTAATTTTGTATGACTAATTCGTAGACGATTTATAACCACCTGTTCTCTTCTTTTTTTCTGGAAGCCGACACCGATAGAAGGTTTAATCACTTTAAAATTTGAGGTATTCGAATCCCAACAACACTGCCAAACTTGTGTACAGTACTGTTTGACATTAAGGAACATATCAGTAACTGGAATTTTTTTGATAATACCAATGCTTTCATCTGAGGTTGCTTTATCCGCTACTATCATTACTTGAAATACCCATATGTGATGATATCCAGAAGAAGTGGATGTTTATATTTTTGTTTTGCAAGTAATCTAGTTTAGATTTTATATTTTGGATGATTTTATGAGTTGAATAGACTTGTTTTATACCTTAGAGTACTGATAATGAATATGGGACAAACCGAAGATTAGTATATGTATATTTCTGACAAAAATCAAGTACTTTTAGAATTACAATAGCTTCTCCACTTAATACGCTGCAAAACGTAGGTATAGCATATTCGATATCATCTGTTATAATGGCTGTGCTGGCTGTGCTGTTATAATGGCTGGCATAGAAGACTCCAAAGGTTATTTCAAAAGATGGAATCATTTCATATTTTAGTACAGAACATTTGTACAACTGAGGATAATTTTTTGAGGGACTCCCTCAAGAATGCTCCGGTCAATTATCATCGTCACAGATAGCCAGAAAGAACTTAAGGCACTCAATTCTGTGACAATTCTGGGTGCCAGGGCACGCGGATCATAAGGACAATGAAAAAGCAGATGAAATGGCCAAACAAGGCTCATTAATGCCATTTATTGGATCGGAACACTTCTGCAACGTTGCAGTAACAAGAACGGCGACAAGAACAAAGCAACAAAAACACCAGGACAAAAGACAGGTGAAACAGTTCTTTATAGAAGCGTCTTCAAAATTTACAACAGACCTAATAAGCAAAGGCAGAAAAACAGTCAAAGCCATATCAGGTCTGCTAACAGGAGATTGTAAGCTGAATAGGCAATTGAATCTGATGCGATTGGATGCATATTCTGTCACCTAGAGGAATAAATAGCAGAGCACATTTTGTGTCAGTGCGACAGCCTGGCAAAAGTGCGGTTCTTTACATTATGCGAAGAAAAGTCACCGGCAAAAAGCTGCATGGCTGGTTCAGTCTCGAAGCCATTAGACCTTTTAAAAATGGTATGATTTTGATGTCACAGCTAAAATGATGCAGATAAGATGAAGCATTAGGTACATAACTTATCCATTTAAAATTTGCGAATTAGGCGTTGCATTAAATTCATATTGCAGTTATTTTTATGTTTAATTTGACATTTCAAAGTATCTAATCGGCAAATATCAAAATTATGTAAGAATTGGTCGCTCAACTACCATTATTGAAAGCCAAAGAGGTATATCCAAAATGATAAATAAATCTTCATCAATAGTTTAGTACATTATTGAACGTTACCGAAATGAAAATATAGTTGAAAATAAATCAACGTTAGCTGCAAATAAGATTTTTACCGAACGTGAGGAAAGACTGATTGTCAGAGAAATAGCAAATAATCCTAAAAAAGTGCATACAATTTGCGAGATGAGGTGGAAAGATAGTTTGAAAAAGAATATAAACCCAAAACAATTAGACGGATATTACGAAAGACTACCTGTCAAGTCTACATGGTCGAACTGCTAGAAATAACCCTTTTAATAGCCAACGAAATATGCATAAGTGATTGGTGTTCGCCAGGAAGTATATTAACAAAGATTTGAACTTTTGGAATTCAGTAATATTTGCTGATTAAACCAAAATAAACTTGTTTGGGTCCGATGGAAAAATATCGATGTGGAGAAAGCCAAATCAAGAACTAAAATTAAAAAATATGAAAGCTACTGTAAAGCACGGTGGAGGTCGCGTGATGATGTGGGGTGTATGTCGTCTGGAGGAGTAGTTAACATGCATTTTATTGAAGGGAATATGAACCAATAGATGAATTTGGATATAATAAGGAAACATATCACCATGATACTATGATTAAGAAGATAAAATATTGCGCATAAGTCGTGACGTAATTGGAGAGCTGCACGTTCGTAATGTCAGTTTTTTGTATGTGTCAATAAATAATCTTTAATGAATAGTTTGGAGATATCCTTTTGTGTACGATTATTGTAATTATTAAACCTTTTTTTAATATTATTATTTTGCTAATCGAATAATTTCATCACAGAATGCATAAAAATCCCATTTAACTTTAACAAGAATTCAAATTCTGCTCTCCAATGACGGCATGCGCGAACACAACCGATTTTGTGCTACGGGAAGATCCTATCTTGTTATTCATAGTATCATGCATATCACCGCTAGGGATCAAAAATTAGGTATCAATAACAATTACCGGTTTTATCAGGACAACGATCCAGTATTTGGTTCCTTTATAGTTGCCGAAATGTCATTAAAACATCAGTCCTGTCACCAGATTTTAATTTTATTGAAAATTTATGGTAGACATTAAAAAATAAAGTAAATGTAATATGTAGTATTTTATGATATAGATTGGGAAAAGACAAAAAGGTAACTTTACAAAACTGACAGTTAAAGTCCCGATAGATGTAACAAGTTTTAAAAATAAACGTTCTTAGTAACCAAATAATATATTAACGTTGTATTATAAATTCCAATTTTATTTTAGAGAATATTTAAGTCATAAATTTATTATTTATGACGTATTTATCGTGACATCTATACGTCTATGACTAATCTATGATAGTTTAGAAGTAGTGTTTACCATTAAGTTAGGACATTACACCCTAGATGTCACACAAAGGAAGTAGTTAACTGGTTGCCTAATTATAAGTAAATATACTTATATTTGCTGGAACAGAATGCAATAATTATTATTAAAAATCAAACATTCTATTACATGGAATAATGTTTAATATATCATCATAATTCTGATTTTAAAACCCTGCGTGGGTCCTAGTCACTCAAGAATTTCTCTCCAGTCGTCTCTATCCATCGTCTTTCTCCGCCAAGCATGTATTCCCATAATTTCTCATTTTTTAAATCTCTAAAATGATTACTTCTGTTTGTTATGCAACCAGTAATACATGAAGTTTCCTGTTTAGTTTTTAAAATTACAGTAGGAATATACCATCAATGACGTACAGAGATATGTAAGAGAACATACAGTATGTCCCAAACCCTTCTTTCAGTGCGTCACTAATTTTGACGTCATACAGGATTTTAAGAATGTCGAGAATTATTGCATGACATTTTAGTTAAATTTGACAGTTGCAGGATCGTAATCTGTCTTTTTCTAATTGAAAATAATTTAATAATTTTAATATTAGTCTTTGTTCTTTCTCGATATATCTCGGCATATTTAAAATATTTTTATGACAATAAAAACAAAATTAAATTTTCACTGTAAAATGTCTGATAATACTAATCTGGAATGACAATAATTATCAGTTGACATTGTGAAAGTACTATCACGATCGAGACAATTTGCGTCAAATTATATTTATGCGCATCATTGATTGGATATCTATTTAGCGTATTCTAAACTCCAACCAATAAATCCATCCATCCGTAAGTAAAATTAGCTTTACGATAATAATGATAAGTTCTATGTATAATAATCACAGACTCACGTTTTTTTCCGTCACTTCTAGCTTAATGTGTTAGAGAGAATTCGATCAACTATGACGCACTGAAAGAAGGGTTTGGGACGAACTATATATCTGATGACGAATATGTCATTGTATACCATTCACCAAAATTTAAACTGTCAAAAACTCTCTCGCCAAAATTTAAAATGTCATTTTGTAAAAGTGCATAATTTTTTGAGCATTTTACCATAATTTGCAAATCTTAATATTCTCTTAGGGCCTACTTCTGGTTTACTGATAAAACAGAATAATTCGGTAATCTTTGTATAGTGCCGTATTTACACACTCTTGAACAATAAACGCATTTATATATAATTCTAAACTATGATTGTCAATATAATTATGTCACTAAGCATTACTTGCTGTAGACTCATATTCTCTATGTTTCAATGCAACATTCTTAAATGTTATAAAATGTAATGACATGACGAAATATTACGCCTGAGTTATAATATAATCACGCATTAAGAATTGACAGCAATTCAAACTCGGACAAGTTCAATGATAATTATCTACACCACGTGTGGTTAAAAAAATTCTTAACCCTTCGTCTGTAACGTGTTTCGAAACCTATAAGGCTGGGTCCCACGGACCGAAAAATTAATTATAGGTACTTTAAAATTTCTGTTTTTAATTTGTTAATAAATATGTACCTAATTGAAAAGTTTAAATCTTCAATAAATTTTGTTTACGAATAACTTTTTGTGGTTTGTTTTTTAACTAGTACCTTGTTAGTAAAAAAATGCTAATTGGTTTAATTACAATTTTATTAAAAAAATTAAAGATAGCAACAAAAAAATGTCTGCTAATAAAAAGTACCTAATATTTAAAGTATAAATACTAACATTAAGCTATCGTCAAGAATAAACTGAAATTATTCATCTACTTTATGATCACAAAACCAGTCACCACACAGTCCATGCGAATGTTCTATAGACAGATAAATCCGTTACAAACTTTACACTTAAACCTAGCTTAACGGTTTTGTTTTTGGTTTCGAAATCTTAGCATCTTTCATGGGCTTTATTTTGGTTTAGTGGATCAGCTTGAACGTTGACACCGGTAATTTCTTCTAGTCGCAATCGAAGAGCTCTTGGGAGGTTGTCTTGTTTGGCTCTTCCTAAATGGTGAACGTGGACTAATTCATACCCTAGCAGTTCCAGAAATACACGCCGCTTCATAGATGACTGAGTATTGATTTTATAAGTAATATAAGAGTTAATTGCCGCTAAGTTCATCAGTGCAAAAAATATGACTAACGGCCAACGTCGAGTTGAACTTGCACAATTATATGCCTCAGATATCTGATCCCCTTTAGTCTTATTATAATCCTCAATTTTGCCACATTTTATATCAGATAAGCTATTAGATAGTCTGCAACTCGAAGTCAAAGATATACGGGGTCAGAGCTGCGACAATGGATCGAACATGAAAGGGACAAATATAGGGCTTCAAAAACGGATTCTTTTAAAATATTTGTCGAATCAGCAACAATAGTTGCTAGAGATTTAGCTTAGGAAAAGGCCCGTTTGTTTGATTACGAGGGCAGTGATGAGCCAATCTCAAATCCCTTCCAGCAGTTCAAGACTGCTTTCTATTTTTTAATTCGTGAACACGTCATCTCCTAGGTAAATGAAAGATTGACCTTGAATGCTCCTCAATATTCTGCTTTCTGTATGAGTTTCATAACATCTCTGCATAACTTAGATATTAAGCTACAGGTGGTAAGAAGGTGAAAAGTATCGTGAATGAAATAACTTCAAGGACGTTTTTCCAGGTAAAAAACTGTCTACTGAAGTATTAGAAATTATGGTCAAAAATGATCTCATACCTTACCTGTTTCTGTGGCTTCAGGTAAAAGAAGTTTCAGTAAATTTAAATGTTACTTTGCCTTTAAAGTTGAATCTTCTCTTAAAAATGATTGGATCTGTGTTGTGTTCTGAGAATAAGATATTTTATAGTTTTATTTGTTAATTGTGGACTTACATACACATTTTTATCATTTTATAAAGTGTTAGGTGCTTGTTGGTTTAATGTTGTATTTGACCTAGCGTAAAAAGTTATTTAAGAGAACCTTCAAAGACTCTGCTCTTAATGGACAATATTCTTGCTCATCATCTAAGCTAAACTAGTTATGTTTTATCTGAGTAAGACTATAATTTAGCCTAAGTAGCAGATCTTAAGTAATTTCAAGAAACTTTATACTAAAATTTTATTCCAGAAATGTTTTAAGTAACTTCCGACACGGAATTAACTCTGAGAAATTCTGGAACCATGACCATAAGAGGTAACCGAAAGAAATGTCGAAGCTTGGACCTTTGCTATTGGTTTACAATAATTAAAACGCAGTCCCTACTTAGTGTACTAGTGTGGTAATCCACTAAAGAAGATTCGAGCGAAAAAAAATTTTGGTTGATCAACGAGGTTCCTAGAAAATGCTGACATATCGAACAGAATGAAATATGAAAAACATCAGATGAACACCCAAGACTACTATGGATTAGGGGAGGGTGGGCCACTATGAGACAAAATTCACTTCAATATTTTTTTATTTTTTGTCAGTAAACAGATTCGTTTCAAATTTAGTATTCTAGAAACGTTGACGTTTTCTGTACGTTTTACATTGAAATTTATGATTTATGATTGATTTCAATCAGTTTCATAGTTTTTTAAAAATCATTGCAAGTGTTTCATTGTGGCCCAAGCATGGCCACACTGAGACATGGTAACAAAAACAAAGTATTTTATAACTAATTTATTAAACATTTACAAAAAATCACAGTTATCTACATGCATACTATATATAGTTGAATGAACGAGAATTTGTGGAATTAACGAAGACTTACTGTTAGGTGAGGGCTTTAGCAAAATCATTTTAATATCAAAAAATCTCACCATTGAAATATTTGAGATGAGAGGAAAACAAAAATAGCCTGAATTTTTTAAATTTTTCCTTAAAAATCTTACTTCTACATCACCATTTGTGTCCTTTGTTGAGATGACTTTGTCTATGTAATAAACATCTCTCCTGTCTTCAGTCTTAAACTTAACAAGGACAAAATCTTCAAACTTTTGGGTCTTAATCAAGGGGCTTAAATTTGGAAGGATCAACTCTTTCTTGCTGGTCATTGTCAGTGTCTGAAAACTCCTCTTCACTGTTGCTGGAAGTAGAAATTTCAAATTCGTCACCGCTCTCTCTCTCTATTTTACTTTTTCGGGAATGTCAGTAACGATACAGCTCGAAAGCTTATTTTCTTTCGCCTGCTTTTGGAAAACCCTTCAAAATGTGGAGATTGACTAATTTTCGAGTTGTTTGGCAGCTTATTTGGACTAAGTGAGTGTTGATTTGCGGTTCATCAGCATACTCTTGAACAGCGCCAGACAAATGTGTGCAGCTGACAACAGAACCTGTGGACGTTGATGGTTCTCTTTCTTCTTCATGAATAATTCTGAGTGGGTTGCTGTTAACATCTCTGTCACTTACGTAGTTCATAACGAAGTCATCTTCTGTGAAAATTTCACTATTATATGAAAAAATTCCACATTTTTTAAAACCAGATTCACCTATTACACGATGGCTGCACAAAGCTAGAATTCATGGCCATCTAGTAGGCCGTCACAAGTTGGAATTCCTGGTTGCCTAGTCGGCAGGGATCTAAATTTGTTATAATTTGATCGTTATCTTCTAAAGTGCCGTAGAAAGTTTATTTTCCTTCTATGTAAATGAAGTATGTAGATAATGTAAGATAACCACCCAATTAATAACTTATTAAAAGAAAAAAGTCAAATGATATTGAAAAAATACTTTTATTTAAAATATATAGACGAACTAAACAAACAGAAAATGGATCAACCACTGTGCAGGTTTTCGTGAAATTAAGTATATCCCATGAATCTAATAGACAAGTAACAAACGTTATTAATCCTACCAACGAGGTAATATTTACGTAAAAAGTGTACAAAAAGGTTTTAAACATGTAACGTTCAGGATTTCTTTTTTGGTGTAACTGTAGCTGTGGCTAAGGTTGAAGCTTTAGACGAGTCGATGCCTAACGCAGATGATAGCAGCCTCACGACACTTTTGACGTCTGGATTATCGGATTCTGGAAATTTAAATTAAATTAGTTTACACAAAAAAAATATTTAGGAATTGAGTGGAGTTCGAACTTAAAACCTTTTGGTTATAAGACGGAACCACTCATATTGCCATTCATATTTCTCATATTTCTACTTAAAAAATTTAATTCATAAAAGTTACAGCTATTATGCAAATATTTGCTGTAACTTATTTTCAAAAATATGTTAAAAGATAAATTAATTCATACATCATGCTGCTCAAAATTTTTTCTCATCTTAATATATTATTAAAAATAAGCAAATTAAAAAAAATCAGTTGCTTAAACTGTCCCAAAGAGCAGCCCAGGGAATCCCAAATCCAGATCTTACTGAAGGAAAAGTCAATGTTGACAACAGGCAAGCAACTAGACTATATAATGAACATTACTTATACTAATCAAAAGAATAATAGGAATCAGAATATCAATAATACTGGTAACCAAAACCACAACAATCTACAGATGCGATGGTAAACCTTATATTGGAATAGTTAAATGTGTTGGATGAAAGAATAACAAACCTCAAAAAACGCAACCAGGGTGCAATACCCAAAGTCAGAAATGGCTCAGGTCAATTGGCTGAAATGCCAATGGCCTTCTCCAAAGCCAAAAAGAACTTTAAGTGGTTCTTGGCATCGTCAGAACCGTCCACAAAAACATAATATAAAAGTATAATTGTACAAATAATTCTTCAGCTCCATAAATAATAGATTTGTACTAGGTGGAGACTTAATGCAAAACATACGGAATGGGGATCAAGATTCATCATCATCATCATTTTGGCTTTACAACCCTGTGTGGGTCCTAGCCTCCCCAAGATTTTTTTTCCAGTCGTTCCTATCCATCGCCTTCCTCCGCTAAGCACTTATTTCCATATTTCTCATATCTTGATCTATGTTATCTAGGAATCTTGTTCTGGGTCTTCCTCTTCTTCTTTGACCAATAGGTCTGTCAAGGAGCGTTTTTCTAGCTGAGTCGGTTTGCTCCATCCGCATTACATGGCCTACCCACCTCAGACGTCATATCTTAATGTGTTTTACGATATCTGGTTCCTGGTATATTCTATAGAGTTCGAAGTTGTATCGTCTTCTCCAGACACCACGGGATCAAGATTAATAACCACAAAAGCTGGAAAACTACTTAAGCTGGACCCACTGGAGAGCCAACTTACTGGCCAACTGATGTCAATAAAATACCAGACTTGATTGAGTTTTTCATTCTCAAGAATCATCAAACTTTTCGAAAAAAGGAGAGCATGGGATATGAATTCAGATTATTCTCCCATTCTTCTAACAATCAGTGAAGAAGCGATACAAAAGGAGCTATCTCTTAAACTAGTAAACAGAAGGACTGATTGGGAAAGCTTCAAACAAGAACTGGGAACAACGAATAACCTTCGAAGGTAAAAACAATCTAATAACCTGACTCTGAAGTAGTGGTATTCACAAAACAGAAAACATTCCAAGAAACAGCATGGAACAATATATTAAACAATCCTAACTCGAATAGAAGGAAAAAATTACCCAAAAGAAATAAAAGATATAATGGGAAAATGGGAAAAGGTGGAAACAAAGCAGATATCCACCCCATAAAACAGAATTAAACAATGCAATGCAAAAACTCAGAAGAGAAAACCAAAAAAATATAATCAATTGGACTTTACCTCAGCCAATTGACGTATAACAAAAGCATTGACTATTCATTATGGAAAGTTACTAAAAAACTGAAAAGACCCATCATGCACAACGCTCCAATAAGAAATGCAGATGCAGCTGGGTCAGAAACTCTCAACAAAAAGCTACACTTTTTGCAGAACATTCAAAAACACATCCCAACCAACATATGGAGATTGGACCTTGATGAACTGACTGATATTTACTAAGATTATTTACCAAGAAAATTTGTGACTCCTAAAGAAGTTCAACAGGAGTAAACGAATATATTAATCCTAGAAAAGCCCACGATTCGATATGGTAACATGAGAAATATTAAAACAGCTTCCAAATGTTGAAAATTACTCACTTACTAAATGCATTATTTAGAGTTAAGCATGTGCCAATTTAATGAAAAGTTGTAGAGGTCATAGTGATAGCAAACCCAGGTAAACCGCAAAATGAACTTTCATCATACAGACCTACATCTCTGTTGCCTATAATATTGAAACTATTTGAAAAACTATTGCTAAAAAGATTAAAACCAATAATAGACGAAAGGACCACCTCATCAGTTTGGTTTCAAGGAAAGTCATCCTCAGTGAAAAACGCCTATTTTACGAAAATTTTAATTGATTAATTAAATTAAAAAAAAATGAAACTATAGTTCTTAAAATGACAACTGTAACAATTTAGGTTAGAATAAAACTATTCACTGCTCTTCTTGATCAGATTGTAGTATACAGTACTCGAAGCTTGTTGGTATAATAAATTAAAAAAAAATATTGAACTAAAAAATAAATTGAAACGGCGATACATGGCGCTGCTGATTTTTTTTTGAGCTGCAACTTTTGCGGTTTTTACTTAAATTGAGTATGTGAGGACTCCTTGTAATTGATATTTATCAGAGATTTGCAAAATATAATTAGTATAAATCTGGAATGTTTAACGGCCTTTACTTACTATCTTCAAAATCATGATTTTTTACAATTTCTTCGAGCATTTAAATGGAAAGGTATATAATTATGTTTAAAAGACAAGAAAGTCTCAACAATATGTGTGACGACCTAAAATTACACCCAACGTGGAAGTAAATAAAAAAATTAAAATTCAGAAGGAACATGTATAGCACCCAAATTCAACTAATTATCCCAGTCCTGAGCACCTCAGATACACTCCGTAAACCAACCAGCACTCGACATCTGACAAACAGACAATTAGAAACAATTTAATGAACGCCAATGACGACAAAAATTAATTTAGTTTTATTCCAAAGCTTACCGTAAATATGATGACGAATGGGAGTTCAAAATTTACCATAAAAAATAAAAAAAAAACTATCTTACCATCAGCCGTAATTTCCCTCTCTAACTTTAATTTTTCTTTATTCATTTCCAGCATGCCCTCTTCGATCGTACCTTGCGAAATTAATCTGTACACTGTAACCGGTCTGCTTTGGCCCATTCGGTGACATCTGTCTTCTGCTTGTTTGTCATTATACGGATTGAAGTCGATATCGTGTATGATCACCGTGTCCGCGGAGGTCAGATTGATTCCTAGACCTCCAGCTCGAGTTGATAAGAGGAAAATGAAGTAGCTGGGGTCGTCGGTAAATTCGTTTATAAGGTCCTGCCTAAAATAAATATTTTCTTAATCAAACTCTTTTTAAACAAACAAACAAAATATATAAATAATGGGTTGGAACTGCAAGAACAGAGTATACAATAGATACATCTTCAAATGCTGCAAAATATTCAATTTCTAACTCTAATACAATTTATAGTCATAGAACTAGACTATAAGTACAGTATACTCCCTCTATAACGAACACGGTTATTACGAGGTTTCGCTTATAACGATGTACATTAGATGTCCCGTGAAATTTCTATTGAACTATAACCCTCTATAGCGAGGCAAATTTGGTTATAACGAGAGAAAATAAGATCGAAAAACGTGTTTTTTTACGTTTTTGACCCGACCGTGGTTATAAATAAATACTCTTTTTAACTGCCCCGCAATAAACTTAACTGCCGCTCGCAATAAATTTCTTTACAATAAATACAACTGTTTCATATCTTTAGAAAATATGATAGATAGAATGATACTGAATAATTTAAAGCAGTCAAAAATGACAGACGTCTTCCAATTGCAGAAGCAATAGTTTATGTTATCCTTCAAAATACAGTAGCATGTAGTTGGAAAAAAATGTAAGTACAGATTTTGTTTTAACGTATATCATTGACAATAAAAGTAAACAACTCTTTTATGTTTTTACGTATTTTATTGACAATAAAAGTAAACAACTTTTTTTCAAAAACGCCGTTCAAACAATATTTATTAGCATCTTATATTGCTCCGAATGGCTTTATTATAGGAAGTTAATGTTTTCGAAAACTATATATTCATATGTACGCACAGCATTATTGTTGTCTGATATAACGAGATCGGCATATAACGAGGTAATTATTCTGCCATTTCAGTTCTCGTTATAGAGGGAGTCTACTGTATTATCTTTAGTAAGGTAAACTGACGATAAGCTGACGACACAAACATTATGCACAGAAAAATAGACCGTATTCAAGTAATGTATCAACAGTTAAAATCATCGGCTGGCGAAGTGGGACTGATTGTCAAGACAGACAAGACGAAATTAATGGAAGTGTTGCGCAGAGAAACCGGGATAACTCTGATACCAATTCGATATCGATTGATGGGGACAATCTGGAGAGGGTAAAGAACCTCAAGTACTTGGGCACACTACTGAATAGCAACAATAGAGTTGAATATGAAATATCAGCGAGAATAACAGCAGGAAATGAGGCTGCGAGGTGCGAGAGCTTTAAATAAAATGCTGTATTCACAATTACTGTTATGAAATCTCAAACTAAGGATGTATATTACTATTATAAGACCAGTAGTATTATACGGTTGCGAGGCATGGTGTCTAACACTAAAAGAACAACAACGCCTCCTTACCTTTGAAACCAAAATAATAAGAGAGATTCTAGGATCCAAACAAGATTCTGAAGGTAACTGGAAGATTCGCTAAAACGCAGAAGTTAGAAACCTCTCTAAAAAACTCTAATAATAAGCATAGTCAGATCCCGGAGACTAGCATGGATGGGTCATGTCCTGAGAAGTGGTAATGAGAGAGTTACCAGAAATATAGCTGAGCTGTATCGACGCCAATTGGAAATCCAAAGGGATGTTGAACATTCAGGAGCACAATGTATCTGCACCATAGGATAGAGCTGTAATGGACCGCAAAGGGTGGCGAGGCGTATGCAGGGAGGCTAAAACTCTTAAATGGTTGTATGGCCATCAGAAGTAAGTAAGTACTATAAAGATTAAATATCTCAGATTAAGTTACAATTTTGGGGTGTATGGGTTTTGTTATAGAGGTAGCACCTTTTATCGGAACGACCACATCGAGCGTCATAGACGGGAGATGGTTTTTGATAACTGGTCCTAATAAGACACCTAACTCTCACTTATGGCTCCATCCTGGGCAACTGCAATAGTCTGCAGGCTAGAAGTGACGATAGCCAGATATGGTGAAAAATTGACCGAGTGATTGCCGTTATAAGCAATCCCCCCACTTACTGGCCAACGGCTCCGGACGGATGAGCTGACAAGTTAAAAAGGCACCTTTTTGTCCTAAGATTGGTAAATCGGTCTTGAAGCCGGAGCAACCTATTAACAATGGTCAACGGCATAAAGATGCAGAAGGCAACTGGGAATCACTGCATTAAAGACTCGAAGAGTACCCCTAGTATAATCAACAATAGGATAACTAGTCAAAGAAAAGATAATACTGATCATGCGATTCGGATACCAAGAACCGGCAGAAAAGGACAATCACAAGACGGCAAGGCTTTCTCGGTCGCCAACAGACGAAATCCTTGCTAATCTAGTCCAAAGAAAATGCTCACGATCTGCACATGGAGTGTTAAAACATTATACGAGGCCGGTAAGACTCATAATGCAATCAAGTAGATGGATAGACTATCAAAAGACATCATGAGAAGAAGCGAAATGAGATGGACGAACTCTAGGCAATGTGAAATTAAAAATCATCACATATATTATTCAGGTAACCCCAACGGAAGACACGAAAATGGAGTAGGTATAATCTTAAATCAAGAAACTGTCAGACATCTTAAACACTTTGTACCCATATCGGAAAGAATGCTCCTCCTTCAACTTGATACCTACCCAATAACAACTAACATTATCCAGGTATATGCTCCTACAGCTGACAAACCAGACGACGTAAGTGAAGCATTCTATAATGAATTATCCAACACCTTGAAACACCTTCCCAAAAAGGATCTAACCTCTTGATTATGGGTGATTTAAATGCCAAGATTGCTAGAAGACTATCGGGAGAATTCAAAGGACAGTTGGGGCTTCGAGAAAGAAATGAGCGAGGAGACCGATTATGTGAATTTGTATCAGAAAAATAGTTTGTAATTACTAACACTTAGTTCAAACTCCCATACAGAATATTATACATGTGGAAATCACCTCAAGATACTTCAGGCCACATAGTCAGAAATCAAATAGATTACATTATGAATAATAAAAGATTCCTTAACAGCATTACATCAGTCAAGACATACCCAGGAGCCGATATCAAGTCAGACTCTAACCCACTGATTTACAAAATGAGGGTCAGGCTAAAGAAGATTCGACATAGTGTCAACCCAAAATACGACATCAGGCTACTCAAAGACCAACGCACAGAACAGAGCGTAAAACAGTATATACATAGCAATTTGAATACCGTTATTCAAACGGATTTAATAGACCAGGAGCTTGAAAAATTGCATAGAGTTTCACAAGACATACAAGAAAAATTCCTCAAACCACCAAAAATTAAGATAAAATCGAGGATGACAAATGAGATTGATTCTAGATATGATGGAAGAGAGGCGAAAGGTCAAAGATCAGGACAAGACATTATACAAAAGAATAGACAAAGAGATAAAAAAAGCAATCAGAATGGCTAAGGACACACAGCTGAGAGAACAATGTGCGGAAATACAGATATTACAACAGAAACACGATTCATTCAATATACACAAAAAAGTTAAAGAAGCTGCAGGCTTATACAAGCCTAGAAGAGTTGGATATTTGGCAGACAACCAAGGTAATCCACTACTAAGTGTGGAAGAGAGACTAGACACTTGGAAGAAATATGTGGAAGTAACATTTGCAGATGAAAGGCAGATTGCCATTGAAGACATAGAATGCCAAACAGGACCCCCGATTACCATTGAAGAAGTCACAGCAGCTATTAGAAAAACTAAAGATGGTAAAGCTGTAGGGCCTGAAAAATTTTATACATTATTCCTGAAACTTATGGACGAACAAGGAATAAAATGTATAACGACTATATTTAACAAAATATATATAACTGGAAATATTCCCCAAAGCAGGTTGAAGTCGACCTTCGTAACTATACCAAAAAAATAAAATGCAAAAACATGCGAAGACTGCAGAATAATTAACCTAATGAGCCACTTACTTAAAACGTTTTTAAAGTGATACATAACAGAATATATAAAAAATGTGAAGAACAAGTAGTGTCATGGACACAATTTGGATTCTGCGATACCTTAGGCACCCGAGAAGCTTTATTCGCTGTACAAGTGCTTATCCAGCGATGCAGGGATGTCAACTGTGATGTATATATTTGTTTTATCGGCTACAAAAAGGTATTTGATAGAGTAAAACATGAGAAGCTCATATCCATCTTGAAAGAAGCGAGCTTGGATGATAAGAGACTTGCGAATTATATATAATTTATATTACAACCAAATTGCCAACATTAAAGTGGATGACCAGTTGACAGAGACAATCTCCATAGATAGAGGAGTGAGACAAGGATGCATTCTGTCTCCAGTGCTATTTAACATGTATTTAACATAAACAGCTACACAGATCTTGGTACTAACATAAACAGTCAATGGGACCACTCTACTGAAATAAAACAACGCATAGGGAAAGCAAGATCAGCGTTCGTAAAGAATAGGAGCAGCATATACAAAGTTTCCTTCAGTCTGAAGTAATATTTATTACCGATTCTTCCTAATTTTCGTCAATATTAAGTTAACTATACATATACGCTATTTACCTAATAATAAACTAATATTCACTTACCTAATACTGACAGCTGTACTTCCATCTAGTCGCATAAACTTATAATTCCTAATCCTTAAATATTCCTGCACTATATTCAACATTATAACGTACTGGCTGAATATTAATACTCTATGATTGTTTTCTTTCAGTTCCACCAACATTTTGTCGAGCTGTAGGAACTTACCCGAGGTTAACATTAAATGATCTGGCAGTAGAAATGGTGTTAAACACTGGAATCAAAGAAAGTTGATACGTTAGTACATGACACTTTTATATAAAAAAAAGGAAATGAAGTATTTGCCATTATCTTCTTTTTGACATTTTTTTAACACAAAAACTTAATTTACTAAGGATTTCATTAGAAAATGTGACTAATATTTTCGCTGAAGTTTTGAGTTTCACACAGATGTATGCAAAATGGAGCTCCATTCGCTAACAAGGAACAAAAACTTGTTCGAATGTGATTTTTGGACCGTTTTAGAAAAGATAAAAAGTGTTATATGCACCTTTTAATCAGTACAAATGAGAAACGGGTCCTCCACCTGAACCTAAATCAAAACAAGAGGCTAAGGAGTGGCGTGAGCAATATTTTGCCTCAAGCTTTGGTTTTTACACAGCTGTATGCAAAATAGATGTCCCATTCGCTAACAAGGAACAAAAACTCGTTTTAATGTTACTTTTGGAGCGTTTTAGAAAAGATAAACAGCGTTAAATAAATAGTTTAATCAGTATGAATTAGAATTATGTCTTTCATCTGAATCTAAATCAACAAAAAAGACTAAGGAGTGGTGTGAACATTATTTTGACTGAAGTTTTAGTTTTCACACAGTTGTATGCAAAATTGATGCCCATTCGCTAACAAGGAACAAAAACTCGTTCTAATGTTACTTTTGGAGCGTTTTAGAAAAGATAAAAGGGTTATATTATGCATCATATCATCAGTATAGATAAGAATTGGGTCTCGCAATATGAATCTAAAATAAGACAAGGAACTAAGCGGTACTGTGAACACGATACTTCAGCACCGAAGTGACTTAGGGTTCAGAAATCGGTGATGAAAATATTCACATCAGTTTTTGGTATGCAAAAGGAATTTTGCTCATGAACTAACTCACAAACTAGTTTAAACAATAAACTCAGATTATTATTTTAACCTGTAGGACCAGCTGAATGATCAAAATGATGGTAAATTTCTTGGTGTATAGACGAAAAAATAATTTTTCATCATAATCACGCCACTATTATACAGCTTAAACATCAGTGAATTGAAATACGAATTGTTGCAACATCTCGCGTCCAAATAGGACTTTTGCTGGTGTTTGGCTCGTAGATCTTTAGGCCATTGTGAAGAACCGTACTGGTCCCAGTCTCGCTGGTGGACACCATTTTTGTCAAATACTTGCCGACTGTCTTATTCATCCGTTCTACCATTCCATCCGATTGCGGTTGATGGGCTGTAGTTCTTGTTTTCTTCATGCCTAGTCTATCACAGATTACCTGGAATAGATCGCTTTTAAAGTTACTTCCTCGGTCACTATGGATCTCCAAGGCACTCCAAATCGGCTAATGGCTTTGATCAACATATCTGCAATACTGGCGGCCTCCTGGATTGGAATTGCGTAGATCTCGGCCCACTTCGTAAAGAAATCCATTACCACTAACATGTAGTTGCATTCATTTTCACTTTCTGGAAATGACCCGGCAATGTAAAAAGCTATTCTTTCAAACGGACTTCTAACATTGTACTGTCTCATAGGGGCCTTGTTTTTTTCGGTAAGGTCCGTTACTCGTAGCACAAACAGTACATTTCTTACACCAGTCCTTTACATCGTCGAAACTATTCATCCAATAAAACTGTTCCCAAATTTTTTGACGTGTTTTCTTTATACTTTAATTTATTGATACTATCACAATTTACAGCTGAATCTCACAACTTCATATCTTTCTTCTTCTTCTTCCTCTTTATAAGCAATTCTGCTTGTTCATTGGCGGAGTAGTACCTCTATGGAAGGTTGTCACTCCATCTTTCGCGCGGTCCTCCGATATTTCTTCTGCCGATTGGTGACTTACCTCTTACTATTTTGACGACACGGGTCTCCTCCATTTTGCTTATGTGGTTATTCCATTCTTTTTTTTTTCTATTTCTCTCAGCTCTGCAGTTTCCAGTAGCCTTTACGTTGTGGCTGTGTCGGGTCTTGTTTCTTAGGCATATGTCATTATTGGTCTTACACTGGCTTCTTAAGAATTCTTGACTTCATCTCAGTGTTAATGTGCCTGTTTCGCCATATAGTGTTATTAAGGCATCCTATTTGCTTTTTGTACTTGATCTCTTACTTCTTTGTCCAGGTCTCCATAGCTAGACAGTGTAATTCCCAGGTATTTTATGTTCATTACTTATTCAATACTGATTCCATCAATTTCTATTTTACATCTGGTTGGTCCTTTGCTGACTACTATTACTTTAGTTTTTTTGAGATGAAATTGTCATATTAAATTCTTTTGCTCTTATGTTAAATCTGTGGACCAGTCTTTGCAGACTATCTTCATCTTGGGCTATCAATATTGCGTCGTCTGCGTAACAGAGTATTTTCATTTCTTTGTTTCCCATTCTGTATCCTCTTCCTTTGTTAATGCTTTTGATGATTTCATCCATGATCAAATTGAAGAGCATGGGGCTCAATGAATCCCCTGGTCTTATGCTGCTGCCTATTCCTATAGGTTCTGTAAGTTGTCCATCTATTCTGACTTCCATTTTGTTGTTTTGGTAGATGTTTTCGATAGTTTTTATAATATTTAGGGGAATTTCTCTATTATACAGAAGATGTATTACATCTTTGAGTCTTACTCTGTCAAACGCTTTCTTTAGGTCAATCAGACACAGAAATGCTGGTCTATTATATTCTAATGATTTCTCAGTAATTTGCCTTATAACGAATATTGCATCTGTACACGATCTTCCACTACGAAAAACCTGTTGTTCATTTGCTAAACTTATCCTCTGTTTTAGTTGTAAGTTTTAGCGTAGTATTTAACAAGTTTATACCTCTGTAGTTTTCTGACTGTTTTTTATCTCCTTTTTTGACTAGTAGAATTAGTTCGTTCGTTCTCCATTCTTCCGGTATTTTATTGTGTTTTATAATTTTATTAATTAATGTTGTTAATTGTTCTGTCATTGTTGCTCCACAATATTTCAGTAATTCGTTTGGTATCCCGTCTTTACCTGCTGATTTTCTGTTCTTCAGGTTTTCAAGTATTTTCCAAACTTCCTGTAGATTTATATTGTTCTTCATTTGTGGTAATTTCTGGTGTTTCCGATTCTAGCGTCGTTTGTTCTTCCTCTGCATGGGCTTTTTAGTCAATCCACGTATCCTTTTCTATGTGTTTTGCTTCTATTAGTTCCTTTACCTCCGTTCCTTGACCTCTTATGAAGCGCCATATTTCCTGTCACAGACCGTAAAAATCATGTTCCATTTCTTTCGAAAAGCGTTCCCAGTATTCATTTTTTATTTTTCTTACAAGTACATGTGTTTCGTTTCTAATTGTCTTGTAATTATGGTATGCCTCTTGTTTTTTGGTTGACATGTATTTCAGGTAAGCTTTTTTCTTTTCTTTACATTTTTCCTTCACTTCTGCACAAAACCACTTCATATCTTTATACAGGGCAAAGCCAGATCTGTGATGCACATATTCATACGTAGTCAGCAACACATAAGCCAGAGGTATAGTGCTAACAATAGGAAGCTAATCGAGGACTAAAAGCAGATATCGTAATGGGACACCCCATCGATGCAACAGCTACGAGATAAAACTTTGATAATAAATTTAAAATTAATATACCAGACAGGAAAACAATATATCTGAAAAGGTCGCAGCGGAATAGGTCAAATGCCACCTCATTAAATCTATCTATCTATCTATCTATAACTATTTACATAATTTATCTAATACAATTTATTACGGTTTATATTTCCGACTTAAAACCGTACAAACAACATCAATTTATTATTTCTACTGAATCTTATAATTAAATTTCGCATAATTATATACTCCGGTCCTACTTCTTGAAACTTTCATTTAATGTACTAGAAACAACGGGACCCTTCCGTGACGTCAAGCAGATACCTGCTCCTCGGATCTAGAGAATACTGGTCAGTTTACCGTTAGGCTGGCGTCGGCGTCGTTTACTTGGGATGTAATTAGACAGATAACGTAACACTATCTAATTTTTCACTCTTCTTTTTTATCATTTCCTTCATCTGTACTCAACGATAGAAACTCACCTCATTCTCATTCTAAATCTCTCAGATAGCGTTAAAAACTTTCTCACTACGACGATTCGGAAGACTTTTTGAAGACTACTTTTATCTTTTATGCGATCTTGGAGATTAGAACTAATTATTCTTAACACACTTACTCTCGCGGAATTCTCTCACAATCCGGCAACGTCGCCCTGTATCTGGTTAGGTTTCGTGATTTTATGGTGTAACGTTTCAATTGTCTTAAATTTTAAACTTCTGACGGTTGTGTATTAATATATTTCGTAGACATTTTTTTATAGCTCTGACTGCGTCTTCGAATACAGTATTTTCAGCATCCCCTACAATAAATTGTGTCTGAGTTAGAATATGCATACTACTCCATGTGTACACGTGTAGTGCTCGTCCTAAACTACACTTAAGTATTAATCCTACCCATAAGCTCTCATAATTAAAAGTCTAAGTGTTAAAATTTTCCCATGTGAACTAAACCATCACTTTCACCACATAACTGTATACCCCTCTCCAAAAATTAATTAGCTTTGGACAAAAGTTCGATTATCCAGTGTTTAGTCTCCTATCGAAATGCATTGTGACGTAAATATAATTGTTTAATTGTGATCGAGAACTCTCATATTATGTGGTAAGATTGACCATCCCCTGTATATTCAAATAATTTCAATATTCAGATCCTTTTTTCGAATGCTCCTGTTTTTGGCTGTATCAGATCGCCCTGTCTTCGAATGTCGTTGAACTGTTGTGTAAGTTAATAAAGATATAAATTTTTTGATGCATTATTTTTATTAATTAAATAAGTAATTTTTTTAGGGAATTATGAATATTTCTTCTTTGTATTATATTAAGTATAAAACAAAAAGCTTTTTCGTTTAAAAAAAAATGGATTACAGTTGAAGTATTCTATTTATCATTTTTTTTGGAGATTTTGACTAATAGTTTACTTAATGAGCGTTTTGTATAATCTTTTACTTCAGTTATTTAAGGATTGTAATTTGTTTATTTATAAGTTTACTGATGATAATATGGTCATACGTAAAATGTTGTTTTTCGAGTATTTAATAAATATATGTTTGCTTATTTTGGATATTAGCATGGAGTTGTATTTATTTTCCTTGAGTACTAATAAACAATTTCTTTTGAGACTTATTATTTTATTATAATTTATATAATTTTTTGAAGTATTTTATTGAATATATAATCTCTTTCAGCTTATGGATAAATGAGTCAATTTTTATAATTTTCTCTGATAATATTTTGTGATATGTTTTCTGAGGATTTTGTGTGTGGCATAATAAATTTCTTAGTATAAAATTTTCTAAGACGCCCCTGTGCCAAGTATTAAATATTTCCCCAATTTTGTGTTTACAAAAACTTATTTGAGACGCATTCACAAGAACTGGCAGTAAAATATCCATCCATCTATCCATCCAAAAGGAAGGATTATTACCGGGTTATTATTACAATGATTGTCTATACTTAACTGTATAAATTTAGTTTGTTCAAAAGTTTTAACATTTTAAAAAAGTATATCTGTGTATATGTTTATGTATTCAAACTGTGTGTACGTCATACGATAAATAAAATATAGTCCTAGCAAATCCACCAACTTGATCCGAATAACATAAAATCAACTTTGTGGAACTGAAAAATACAAGGGTTGTCTTTTTAATTTTATATACAGCCATAAAGACAAGAAATATATAGAGTTAAAGCACTTTATTGCTTTTCAAAATATGTCCCACCAAGATCGATACACTTTTGCATACATTCAAACCAATTAGTAAAACAGTTATTGCAGTCTTCAGTTGACACCTGCAAAATCGCTGTCTTAAAAGCATCAATGGCTTCTTCTGGCGACTGGAATCGCTGCTCACTCATTGAATTCTTGATCTTTGGGAACGTGAAGAAGTCTTTGTTACTTAGGTCGGTTATACGGTGGATGGTTTACCAATTTGGTGTTATGAAGGTCTTTGAATTGTGTCGCTTTGTCGGAGTTTCGCGATAACTTCTGGTAAAAAAACGGTTATATACCAATCAGAATGAACCGTTATTCGATCTTGTAAAGCAATTGTTGCCACATGACCAGATTTTGACACAAAAGTTGCGACCATTTTCTTTGACACACTTCGAGAACGAATCACTTTTGTTGGGTTTTCCTCATCGTGAAACACCCACACATCAGATTGGCGTTTATTTTCCGGTGCGTAGAAGTAAATCCAAGATTCATCGCCACCAACAATACTATAAACGTTTTTTGAGCTTCCTTTGTTGAACCTTGTCAATGTTTTTCAACGACACCAATTGACGCGAACCGCTTTTTACTCTTCTGTCAGCAAATGAGGGATCCAACGAGAAACTAACTCGTGACACCCGGTTCTTCATATAGGATCTTTTGGATCGAGGTCTTTGAAATGCCGCATCAATGTTTTGCTGTGTGACTGCTGTTTTGGGTGAACCTGGCCTGGATTCTTCGCAGAGACTGGAGCAACCACGTTGAAATTCACAAAACCAGCGGGAAATAATTGACTGGTGTGATGCTCTATTCCCAAACACAGAAAACATTTCAGCAAGACTGTTGTTGGGATAATCCTCTACGAAAATTATACAAAATTATTACTCGGCTAAAAAAATGTTCTCGGCTAAGATCCATTTTTCGACTGACTTGCTAATTTCAAAAATCCACTGTATCTATACGACTTGCTGTATTGCAATGAAACTCTCGATTTATGTCAACAAAGATTGAGGTTACATTTGTGTCGGAAGGTTTTACTGGTAGCGCCCTCTAAGCGGCTTGAAAAACTAAAAAGACAAACCTCGTATTAAAATCACGACAATTCAAAAAAATATGAGTGGTTAATTGATTGGCAAATCAAAAACTATCACATCCAAAATTCCTTTCAATTTGATAAAATAAAATAAATACGAAATATCAGACTTACCTCAAATTCCTTGGCTAAGGTGTGTATTTCAAAATCAGACATAAACATCAAATCCTCCACAATATATTGTACTACGGTATCTTTGTAACCTGGATCTAAAGCTAGCAGATTGGCAATTTCCTCCAACTTTCCTTGGTCGTAATGGAACCTCATCAGTAGCGGATGATTGCTCAATTTCCTCAGATCTGTCATAATACTCATGCCGGTATAAGAATTTTCTCCGTTCTAAAATGCAAAAACTAGGTCGTAACCTAATTTTTCTCCTCTCAACTACGATAAATAATAAAAATGCACTTACCCCGTTAACGTTTTTGTAGGAAGCCACCAATTGTTCGTAATTCTCTTTTTGCGATGGAACCATAGGTACGTGGATAACGTGGTCGGTTTTCTTGGGAAGATCCCGAAGGACGTCACATTTCAGTCTTCGCAAAAGGAACGGTTTCATAATTCTTTTGGCTTGTTCGATTTGCTCCTTTTCGAAGGTAGGTAGAGAGTCGTCTTCTTGTTTTTTCTATGAAAATAAATTGGTTTATTTCACGGAAGTTTGTTATTGTTTATTGCATCGTTATTAGCGTGTACACGACCACGACACAGAGCTGGACAATTCGTATTTAAAAAAGTAATTAATAACTACATTTTTTTAGTGTATGTATATGTAAAAATGGGAGAAAAACAGTTTAGAGTTTATGCCAGGAAGGATAACAATGAATATACTCCATTCGCTTAGCTCGGGCATATTTTGGCAGATTCATTGTCGGAAACCTACAACACAACAATTCCTACTTCTCAGTATACTACTATTGCAGACTTCTTTCTTTGAAAAAAGAAGAATTATTCTAAACAGTGGAAGTGTATACTAAACCCATAGCATTTTGGGTAGTATATATTTAAAATATATATTTTAGTTGTTATAATTTAACATAACTATTTATTATATATGGTGCAAACAAATAAATATTGATTGTCGGTAATTTGTAAAAGTTCTATTTTATATACTATTTAGTTTGTTTACTATTAATATTGGCTATAAGTACGTGTGCTTGGTTGTATAGTAATTTCCAGCCACTTCGAGTCTGTCAAAAAGTAACTAACTTCGCAAAAGAATAATTACTAAATTAACTAGACAGTTCGGACTGGAGATAGCGAACCGAGTATACCTTGTTTGCTTTGAGACAGTTGATAGAAAAAATACGGCGAGAAGAAAAGAAAGCTACATTTGGTATTTATAGATCTTGAGAAGGCATATGACACGGTTTCTAGACAAAAGCTATGGAGATCAATGACAGAGAAATGGGTTCTTGAGAAGTACGTAAGGCTCGTGAAGGATATGTTAGTATGCATCAAGGATCTTCACTAAGTCCCTATCTGTTTAATCTTGTTATAGATGTACTGACTGATCAAGATCGACGTGATTAGGGAAAGAGCTGAGGTGGCTACAGTCAAAAAAGGAACAGCGACCCCTGAAAAGGGAAAAGCTGAGGAAGAAGGGGTTTCTAAGGAATACAACGTCAGAAGTCCGTCGAAAAAACTTAATCTCCAATTAAAACGGAAGGATTGAGTTTCATTTTAAGAAGTAGGTTTTTAGTAAGTACCTATCAATTTTCAGTGCTCTCCTGAACAAAATTATTACGAGTTTCTATTGATAGAGAGATATCCCAACCCATGTTTTTTTTTATTTTTTTTATTTAAATGTTTCTATCATTACCATTGAAGAATTAAAGTAACTAACCTAAAACCTCGCTGATTACATGCGGGTTGATTTATTCGTTTTAAAGACAAAAAAAAATATTCATCTATTATATAAAAATGAATTCATATTTCCATATGTCACGGCATAACTTGAGAACAACTTTACCGATTTATTTCATCTTTTTTTTTTAATTTGTGTAGGTTCTTACAAAAAGAAAATTTTACAGGAAATTTAAAAATTTCACAAAACAACGATTATTTCAATTTCGCGCGTTTAACAATTTCGCGTTTGGTAGTTACTACCACTCAAATGTCCTACTGAGCAGTGAAGTGGTGCGTATGCCCGCCTGTCACGCGAGGACCAGAGTTAGATTCCCCAACGTGGAGATTTTTTTGTTTTTTTTTTAATTCAGTAACTTTTTTTCTTTTATTATTTTAAATTTTATAAACGCTTAAACAATCAATCACGTTAAAATGAAATAAAACATTTAATGAAATTATAAGGAAAATGGTAAAAGCAACAAGTTTATTTTCACATACAAACAGTTATATACACTCCTTTAGATTGACGTCACTGAAACCAACAGCAACAGCAACCAACATTGGGAGAAACGATAAACGTCATAAAACATCTAAAAAATAACAAAGCACCTGGCACAGATGGAATAACTGCAGAACTGATAAAGAATGGTGGACATGCGCTATAGAGGCGTATCCATAAACTAATCGACCGCATATGGACACTAGAAGTCATCCCAGAAGATTGGAAAGTGGGAATCATACTTCCTATGTACAAAGGGGGGGACAAACGACTCTGCAAAAATTATAGGGGCATAACAGTTTTAAATGTCATCTACAAGATATTATCAGGAATTATATATAGCCGCCTGGAATCGTTTTCGGAGGAGATTATTGGTGAATACCAATGTGGCTTCAGACCAAAGAGGTCAACTATAGACCAAATACATATGTTAAGAGGTATACATGAAAAATGTGTTGAATATAACATACCTATTTACAACTTGTATATCGATTTCAAACAGGCGTTTGATGGAGTAGATCGACAAAAGATGTTAAATCAACTATCTATGTTAGGGATACCCAATAAGTTGGTTAAACTTATACGAATGACTCTGGAGGGTTCCAAAGCTATGGTGAGAATAGATGGAGATATGACGCAGGCCTTTGATATTGAAAATGGAGTTAGACAAGGGGATGCCTTATCAACAACACTTTTTAATCTAACTTTAGAAGCTGTTGTTAGAAAACTGGATGTAAACGGCTGTATTAATACAAGATCTATGCAAATATGCGCATATGCGGATGATGTTGCCATAATAAGCCGCAACAAAAGGGTATTGAGCGAAAAAGTCATAGAACTGAAACGAGAAGCTGCTACGTTTGGTCTATATATAAATGAAAACAAAACAAAATATATGGAGTGCACAAAATCGAATGAACATGAGAATCTGAAGGTAGACAACCATACCTACAAATATGCCTCCACTTTTCCCTACCTAGGCTCAATAATAAATGACAACAACAACATTAGTCAAGAAATACAAGCACGGATTCTTAGCGGTAATAAGTGCTTTTATGCATACAAAGACTTAATGAAAAGTAAGTTACTGAATCGTGAGTCTAAGCTGAGAATCTATAAAACAGTAATTAGACCAGTGGTCACATATGGATGTGAAACGTGGACCCTCTCAACCACTGATGAAAATCAACTAAGAATATTTGAGCGCAAAATACTAAGGAAGATATTTGGACCAACCCAATGCAGCGATAGTTCGTGGAGAATTAAAATGAACCACGAGCTGGATGAACTAATGCAGAGCGCAGATATTGTCAGATTTGTAAAATCACAAAGACTAAACTGGCTTGGTCACCTAGAAAGAATGCCAGATAATCGAGCTGTAAAAGTAGTCCAGAGATGGAAGCCCCAAGGAAACAGAACAAGAGGAAGGCCCCGTAAAAGATGGATAGACGACGTAGAGAGGGATCTTAAAACCATGAACATCAGGCAGTGGCGAAGGAAAGTATCCGACAGGGCAGAATGGAAGAACATTGTTAAGCAGGCCAAGACTCACAAAGGGTTGTAGCGCCATTAGAAGAAGAAGAAGAAGAGGTTCTTACAAAAAGAAAATTTTACAGGAAATTTAAAAATTTCCCAAAACAACGATTATTTCAATTTCGCGCGTTTAACAATTTCGCGTTTGATAGTTACTACCACTCAAATGTCCTACTGGGCAGTGAAGTGGTGCGTATGCCCGCCTGTCACGCGAGGACCAGAGTTAGATTCCCCAACGTGGAGATTTTTTTGTTTTTTTTTTAATTCAGTAACTTTTTTTCTTTTATTATTTTAAATTTTATAAACGCTTAAACAATCAATCACGTTAAAATGAAATAAAACATTTAATGAAATTATAAGGAAAATGGTAAAAGCAACAAGTTTATTTTCACATACAAACAGTTATATGCACTCCTTTAGATTGACGTCACTGAAACCGTGGCTATTTTCACGTCTATTTACTTTAATACAAATGTGTGTGCGTGTGTATGAAAGATATGGCACGGAAACAAGTCCATCAGCCACAGAATGTTTTATTTATGTTTAGAGATATTTTTTTGTTCTTGTTTGTTACTTTTTTCTTAAATATGTATAAATCACTGAAGTTATACTAATTTATATTTCTACTTTTAAATCCTTAATAAAATTTCTTAGCAATTCCAAGGTCTCTCTATTAGCAGTTGACAAAATGTGTGATAAACTTAATGGAAGAAAATATTTCATTTCAATAAGAGTTTGAATTAGTTTATTAGATTTTTCTAAATATTTGTTGCATCCAAAGAAAATATGGTTAAGATCTCCGTAAGAACTTATATCACAACTGCAGGATGGTGCCGGTACGGTAATATGCCGAGCTTAAATAAGTGCGACAGGAATCGACCATGATTCGTTTTTAGGCGAAATACACTTGCTGAGAAGAATTTGGTAGTCTCAAATTCAAAAGACTCAATTCTGTACTGCTTCCTTAGCTAGAGTATCAGCTTTTTCATTCCCTGGTATACCTACATGGCCTCTCACTCAAATAAATGTTAAATTTAAATTTGCAATCATGTTTTTTAAACAACATAACATAGGAAATGATGAATATAAGTGTAGACACGGATTACTGAAGCAAGACGAAAAGTGTATGCCCCCAACATGAACTGGGTAAATTGTCAAGGCCATAGGCAAAAAAAATAAGAAGAAGCAGAAGAAGACATTTTATATCAATCAAGATAAGATTTTTGTCAACACACAATAACGGTATAACACCTATAAGAAAATTTATTTTTAAATAAGTATATACTTGACAAAAAATCTTTTAAAATATATTGGTATATTTTATTATTTTAATTTTAATTTGTGAGTGTCCTTATAAAAAGTGTTACTTGTCTGAGAAATAATTTTAATAACAATTCTAACATTTTAACATCTCTCTGGACCGGCGGAGTCACATCCAACTAATACCAATAATTAAAAGGAGGTTAGAAGACAAAAATTTCATTCTTTAAAAATAGATCTCTTCATTGAAGGATTTTACGCCGGCTCAACTAACTAAAATATGTCCCTCATAATGAAATCCTTTCTTAGTTCCATACGCCTGATGATGGAGTGCAAATTTTAAACTCCAACACTGGTCGCATAAACACAATAATATCATTCAAGATTTAATAAACATAAATGATTGTGACTAGAGATAAGGAATAATAAATTTTACAAAATTTGCCATGTCAAAGAGCACAATCTTTGTATTATTTGCAAAATTTTGCACCTATTTGATTTCATGAAGTTTAAGTATATCTTTTCAAATAAGGGGTGGGAAAAATTGGGAATGTTATTATAGAAAACACCTATAAGCCCTGTACTACTTAAATAATCCTTGCAAACTTGGTTTCGTTAAATAAAAAAAATTACAAATTTGAAGAAATAAGTAATGTGCCCGCTAGGCGGCGCCATTCCTGTTCATTAGAGATCTATTTCTCTCGGAAATAGTAAACATAAGTATACAGTTTTAACTATAAATTATAAAAGAAGAACAAATTATCAATAAAATAGCGTTAATCGCAAGTCGATATCTATTTCCTATCCCGAGATATCTTAAGAACCGTGAAAGTGGTAGGAACTTTTCTTATAATTTCAATTAAGCTGGAAAGTCTTAACGAAAATGAACAATTTTAGCAGATTTAGAAGTGCCTAGCATCGACCCATCTACAGCAACTTAATCTATTCTCATTTTAATACTGCCCTTCGCCACTAGAGGGCGTTGGATTGCTTTTACATGAAAAATTTACCCATAGCAGATGGCGATACCAAAAATTAACAAAAATATATCTAAAGTACGTATAAGTTGTTATACTTAACAAGGTTTTAATACTTACAGAATTTTTTTGGAATAAGTTCTTCAAATCCACCGTTTTTTCAGCGAATATATTCGGCATCACAAATATCAACAGCGACATTAGTTCTAATAAATTATTTTGTAACGGAGTTCCGGTTAACAATATCCTATGTCTAGCCTGTAAAAAAGAAAACATAAATGTGTGTCTTTGTTCAAGATAGTGGCTGCATAATTATTAAAAAGGGGAAATGTCAAGGTTGCCAATAGCAACTAATAATTAATCTGTATCATCTCTGTGTGTGTCAAGGGAGAATAAAAAAGTCAGATCTTGAAATTCATTTTTTTTGTATAATTTTATTATAAGAATTGTTCACATTACGAATAGATAAATCATCAGATCATATCTAAGAAAAAGAACAAAACAAACATTGGTCCTTAGAGCTTCGGATATTTGTGCTATTCCACGCCATACAACCTAGAAGATCCACGTTTGCCGACAACGTTGAAAGAGACAGTCGCAGAAATACATCGAGTGCTCCTTTGCCCCAGGCTTCAAGTCAAGTATACAATCCGATTGAACACATACTGACGATTTCACTGGACGGGACATCGAATCATCAAAAATCAGGGAAGTGAGCTTTTGTTCCTTACTTATCTGCCTTTCATTTCAATTTCCTAACTTAGACTTCTTCAATCTTGAAATTTATTGTTCATTGTTAGTTTACTTTGACACATAATAGTTAAAACATTTAAATTTGAATTAAAATGGGGGATTTGCCTACGTTAAAAAAGATAAGAGCATCTCTTAAAGCGCGATTAACCTCTTTTATTAAATTCATTGATAGGGACTCAACCCACGGTGAGATGAATGAGCCAACTCGCGCTGAAATTGAATTGCGCATCGAAAACGCGAATAGTATTCATACTCAATATCAAGAAACCCAATTAAAAATAGAAAGTTTACTGGACGCAATAACTGAGGAAGAAATAAATTACAGAGAAACGTTCGAAACATCATTTTATTCAGTTATAATTAAGGCAAAACAACTGTTGACAACAACCTCAGCTAGTGCCTCCAGTACATCTAGTCCTACTAGTGAACATTTTGCATCCAATCATACATATACAACCTCCAATATAAAACTTCCTTCTATTGAATTGCCAAAATTCAGTGGCAACATAGAAGAATGGTTAGATTTTCATGACTTATTTGATTCGTTAGTTATAAAAAATAATAGTATACCTGAAATACAAAAATTACATTATTTAAGAGCATGCATAACAGGTTCTGCTGAGAGAGTCATTGCTTCTATACCTCTCTCTGCTTCTAATTTTACTGTTACATGGAATCTTTTGGTTGAGAGATATTCTAACAAGGAATTGTTGTTGCATAACCATATTAAAGCCATCTTCAATTTAAAGGCAATCAATAAAGAAGGTTCATTTTCAATCAGAAATTTAATTGATAAATTTTGTAGCAATCTTAGAGCTTTGGAGGCATTAAAACAACCAGTCGAACATTGGGATGCCCTTCTCAAATATATTCTTTTGGAAAAATTAGATTCTGAATCTGTGAAAGAATGGGAGAAGGCCAACAATGGTAAAGTCAGTCAAGTTTCGGACCTCATATATTTCCTAAAAACGAAGGCAGATACTCTAGAAAGATATAATCTAAATAAACCCAATATTAAAGGGACTTCTGTCAATAATCATGTCAAATTCAGACACAACAGTACTAAGGCTCTTGTAAGTACAAAATCTTCTTTTCTTTCTTGTCCTTTATGCAACCAGCAACACAAACTGGTTCACTGTAGTCAATTTCATTCATTAGACATTCCTGCCCGTATCAATAAAGTACGTAGATTTAAATTATGCTTGAATTGTCTGCATTCTGGACATCAACAAGCTACGTGCAAATATGGCGAATGTAAGAAATGTAACCAGAAACATCATACTCTTCTCCATGAATTTATTGAAAATCCACTAAATCCATTGTCTCAGTTTAATGATCAAGTAGTTGCTTCTCAGAGTAGCCCTCAGACACTTTCTAATACTTCTCAAAATCAACAAATCCTTCTATCAACGGTTGTTGTCCAAGTTCGTGACCATTTAGGGGTTGCTCATAATTGTAGAGCTCTTTTAGATAGTGGAGCTCAATCTAATTTTATCACATCAAGTTTAGTTGATTTGCTGGGTATTTCAAGGGAGCAGGTTAACATTTCTGTAGTGGGTATCGCTCATGTTTCTTCTAAAATAAATCACAAATGTAATATTGTTATTAACTCTTTACAATCTATATATTCTTTCCCCCTAGAGTGTTTAATCATTCCACAAATATGTGGACAACTTCCAGTTTGTCAAATTGATGCATCTTCGTTGCCCATACCTGCAAATATTCGTTTATCAGACCCAAATTTTCATACTCCTTCGGAAGTAAATATTCTGATCAGTGCTAGTATTTTTTGGGACCTGCTATGTGTGGGTCAGGTCAAGTTAGGTCCTGAAAAACCCATACTTCAGAAAACTAGATTAGGGTGGATCATTTCTGGTCCTTTAATAAATACCAGGGTAAATAGTCAGCAATCTACCATATGTGGATTATCACACAATATCGAAACTGACGGCCTTTCTAGGTTTTGGGAGATTGAGGAGTGCTCAGGTACTAAACTTCAGTCTCCAGAAGAGTTATTGTGCGAGGAGCACTTCAAATCAACCTTTAGGAGAAATTTGGATGGTCGGTTCATTGTGTCCATTCCTTTTAAGTCACAGGTTGACTCTTTGGGAGAATCCAGATCAATAGCTCAAAGAAGGTTCTATAGCTTAGAAAAAAGGCTTCTTAATGATCCTATCATGAAGGAGCAGTATGTTGCATTTATGGAGGAATACTTGTCTTTAGGCCACATGTCAAGAGTTACTGATTGTACTTTGCCAGTACATAGTTATTACTTTCCTCATCACGGGGTGATGAAGCAGGATAGTCTCACTACAAAACTCAGAGTAGTGTTCGATGGTTCCTGTCTGTCATCATCTGGTCATTCGCTCAACGATCTTCAGATGGTAGGTCCCATCATGCAGAATGATTTGATATCTATCCTGTTGAGATTTAGAAGGTATCCATTTGTTGCATCTGCGGACATTGCCAAAATGTACCGCCAAATTCTTATTGATGATACTCAACGGTGTCTCCAAAGAATCTTATGGAGAAATCATCCGAAAGATCCTCTTCATTCATATAAATTAAATACAGTTACTTATGTCTCTACGTCAAGTAGTTATCTAGCCACTAGATGTCTCTATCAGCTATCATTAGAGCATTCTGATACATTCCCTCAAGCTTCTAAAATCATAGCTGAAGACTTCTATGTTGACGACTTGTTAACTGGTTCTGATTCGTTAGAGGACTTAATCCTTAATTGTAAACAAGTCTCTGAAATTCTTTCAAAAGGTTGCTTCCCACTTAGAAAGTGGACGTCAAACAATTCTTCATTTCTTAAGTCCATCCAGAAATCTATTTCATTAGACACTCCCTTCCTTTTTGGTGCCAATGAAAACACAAAGACACTTGGGTTACAATGGTGCCCTAGTTTAGATTCATTGTCCTATTCTATTGATTCAAATGTTACTCCCAAAATTATCACTAAAAGATCAATACTTTCTGGTATTGCTCAAATATTTGACCCTTTAGGTCTCTTAAGTCCATCAATCATTAAAGTCAAAATCCTTATGCAACTCTTTTGGTTAGAGAAGTTAGACTGGGATGAAGGAGTGCCATTGCATATTCAGTCTGAGTGGTTATCTTTCAGAGATCAGTTGCATGAGTTGAATAAATTGCAAATTCAAAGAAATGTGGTTCTCCCTAATTCTGTTCTTATTGAAATGCACGGATTCTGTGACGCAAGCGAAGTTGCTTATAGCGCATCCATATATATTCGCAGTGTTGATAAAAAGGGTAACATTTTTATAAATTTACTTTGTGCTAAAAGCAAAGTAGCACCTGTAAAGAAGCTGAGCGTACCTCGCCTGGAACTTAGCGGAGCTTTGATCTTATCACGTCTTTCTAAAATGGTTATTACTTCTTTGAATATTCAGTTCAATAAGATTTTTCTGTGGTCTGACTCAACCATTACCTTGGGCTGGATAAAAACTTCGTCACATGTACTAAAAACTTTCGTTGGTAATCGTGTTTCAGAAATTCAGTCCAACACAGATCCCGAAAATTGGAGACATGTACCTACGGATTGTAACCCTGCTGATTTACTCTCTCGAGGAATTGAACCTCAGGTTCTAAGCTCTTGTTCATTTTGGTGGCACGGCCCGTCATTCTTGCTAGATTCTCCTGAAACTTGGCCAGTTCAAGTATCTTTTGATAAAGAAAAACTTCCAGAGTTTAAAACTATTAGCAACCAATTTATGATAGTTTCGTCTACTCCATTATTTGATTTTGAAAAATATTCGAGTTTTTCAACCTTGGTAAGGTCAGTGGCTTACTCTTTGCGTTTCTACTACAATTCTCAACGAAAGAACAAGGCCACTCGTGTTTTGGGGCATTTAACCACACAGGAGATTAACAATTCTACCCTTACTCTAGTTAAGTTGGTACAAGCTGAAGGTTTCCCATCTGAGATTCAGTGCTTAAGAAGAGGTAATGCAGTTTCTTCTAAAAGCAGAATCTTATCACTTAATCCCTTTTTAGATCCAGAAGGATTACTCAGGGTCGGTGGTAGATTAAGTAATTCAAACTTTTCTTATCAAAAGAAACATCCTATTCTAATTCAATCTAATCATAAGTTTACTATTCTATTTTTCCGTCAAGAGCATTTCAAGCTGTGCCATGCAGGACCTCAACATCTCCTAGCTCACGTGCGTGAGAAATATTGGCCTTTACATGGAAAATCATTGGCTAGGAGAACGGTTCGCGAATGCTTGCGTTGCTTTCGCTTCAATCCCGATCAAGTTAATCCCATCATGGGAGATCTTCCCCAATCAAGAGTCACCCCCTCATTTCCATTTGCTGTTACAGGAGTTGATTATGCTGGTCCATTTGCCCTCAGAACTAGTCGTCATAGGGGTGCTTCTTCATATAAAGGGTATATTAGTTTATTTGTTTGCCTATCGACAAAGGCCATTCATTTAGAGGTGGTAACGGATCTTTCCACCGAAGCCTTTATGGCGGCAATAAAACGATTTATAGCTAGAAGGGGCAAACCATGTCAGATGATGAGTGATAACGGAACCACATTTGTGGGTGCCAACAATTCTTTGTTGGAATTGGGTAAATTTTTGAAAACCAATGGTAATAAATTCCCTGATATGTGTGCTAAATCTGATATAAATTGGAAGTTCATACCGGCTCATTCTCCTCATTTTGGCGGTCTCTGGGAGGCTGGAGTCAAATCGGTGAAGGCTAACCTCAAACGAGTTATGACAGATACGAAATTAGATTATGAAAGATTTGTTACATTACTAACTCAGATTGAAGGAGTATTAAATTCTCGTCCTTTGAGTGCCTTGTCTTCTAACCCTTCTGATCTTTTGCCTTTGACACCAGCTCACTTCCTCATTGGAAGAGCCATGGATTCCGTTCCAGAAATAAATCTATCAAACTCATCCATTACCAGTTTGTCTAGATTCCAGCAGTTGCAGCAACTTCGCCATCACTTTTGGAAACGTTGGTCTCTGGAATACATCTCCGAATTGCAAGAACGGAAGAAATGGAAAGTCAACCAATCTAAAATTCAGACTGACACACTCGTCCTCATCAAAGAAAGAAATTTACCTCCTTTAAACTGGTGTCTTGGGCGCGTAGAAGTTTTGCATCCCGGCGCTGATGGAGTTACACGAGTGGTTACCATAAGAACTTCAAAAGGACTTATAAAGCGAGCTGTTACAAACATTTGTCCACTTCCGGTTCCTAGTGATCAAAGTATCAAAGTGAAGGTGCAATCACGTCTTAAGTTCTAGAACTGTTAATGCGTCTTAGTTAAAGAACATTTGTTTGATTTTTAAACTTAAAGTTTATAATAATTATTGAAGATGTATTTGTTTATTTTTTATTGCATGTAATGCATTTCCTCATTTACTTGCTTACCTGTTAAATTGAAAGCGATCCTTTCAAGGTGGGGGGCATGTTCAAGATAGTGGCTGCATAATTATTAAAAAGGGGAAATGTCAAGGTTGCCAATAGCAACTAATAATTAATCTGTATCATCTCTGTGTGTGTCAAGGGAAAATAAAAAAGTCAGATCTTGAAATTCATTTTTTTTGTATAATTTTATTATAAGAATTGTTCACATTACGAATAGATAAATCATCAGATCATATCTAAGAAAAAGAACAAAACAAACAGTCTTAAAACTTTTATAAAACGACGTACCAATAACTACTACAAAGATATTCAGCAGTGCTGAAGTTTGGAAAAGAATACATTTTAATGTATTTGCAATGTATTTTAATGTATTTAATGTTTTACTATCAAGACCTCGACATTACCGGAAACGTATGAACCCAAAATCTGACTCGAAGGACAAAAGTGTACTTAAAGCAATCAGAGAAAATACTTGTGGATGATCCCAGCGTCTTCAATGTAATTATGAAATTGTAGTAGAAAATTTCAGTGTTAAACCTACTGTAATTTTTTTTGATATTTTGCCAGTGATTGAAAAATACGAAAATTTTGACGTTCCTACTACGTAAACAGGAGTATAGCTTTACCCAAACTATCCCTTAAGTTAACATAAACACATTTAGGTACTTACGTTTATTTTTATTAAATTTTCATAACGAAGAGTATTCATATTTTTCAACATATGTGCTTCATCGAAGATTACATAATGCATCCTTGTCACTCGGAACATTTTTCTCTCTTCTGAACTATTTCCAACCATTGTATACCTGTAACACGAACAAAGTAATTGATATATGAAATCGTTTTATAAAGAAAAAGATCTTACGTTGTGAGTATGACATCAAACTCCGCTAGCATTCCTTTAGATAAGTCAATTCTGAACTGCCGTCGTTCATCTTGGCTTCCGTAATACATAAATACTCGCAATTCTGGACACCATCTTGCAAATTCGTTTTTCCAATTATCTAAAAAGTTTCTCTTATGTGATAATTGTCAAAATACATGAACTAATACTATTCTGCGTGCTCAATTTTTCCCATGCGAAGCACACTTAATGCGAATCTTAATACAACCCTTAGTAATAATTCCTACCCCGAGTCTAACCCCACAAGCGAGAAATACAGACATACTTGGAACAATCGAAAGTCCTTAGATGAAGTGTCTGTGAGGACTTGTTGATATCAACTCCTCGTCCACTCTCTTCAAAACAGACTCACAAAGCCGGGTCAACATCCAACTTATTTTAACATTTTTTTTTCTGCAAATAAGGCTTTCCCGGTAATCTTAGATAAGTTTTTACCTCTTCAAACCATGTCTTTTTTGGTTTTCCTCTTCGTCTTCTACTGTCTTCCGCTTCAACAAATACTTCCTTTAATCGTCTATTTCAATTTCTGTAGGTATTCGATAAACGCATCCCAACAATCTCGCTCTTTGCGCTTCATATAACTCTGTCACTTCTCTGTTGCTCCTTTTTTCCATTATTATGTGACACAAATTGGTTCAATGTACTCAGTTCTCTTTAACTGACTAGATTCTTCGTAAATGTTATTAGTATCAATATTTGTAGAGTAATTGTTACCTAGATTTGAGGAACTAGGTTCAGCCACTATAATTTCTAAGTGAACATTATTACTTATTAGATTCGTATCAGTATTAACGATTTCAGAATTCTCAGGATTTTCAGGTTGTTCGAGTAATATCTCTGTAATTTAAGTTTCGTCATTCCATGCTATATTTGCTCTCGATGTTTAAAAACCCTGATGCAGTACCTCAGTACTATCGTCACATTTTCCATTTTTTAATTTTTGTAACTGTTCTTCTGTTTCAATGTTCATCAACAATTGGGAGGGTATATTAGTACCTTTTAAACCAGCTTTAGGATCACTACAAAACAATGCTTTATAAGGAGACCTCCCGATGATTCGATGAAATGAAGAATTTTTTTGGTACTGACAAAACGAACAACCCATAGAACTCTTGGTCGAATTTTTGTCCGTCATCCAAGAATGTTTCCGATATTGGATGAAAAATGAATATTTTGCCCTGAGTTTGAGAGCTCCTTGCCTACCATGTACAATTTTGCAATCAGGGCAGAGTGCAACCAGTTCTTCTATCACTTTTGCCGTAAACTCTCGACCATTGTCAGATTGGAAAATATATAAAGCAGCAACAACCAAAAATATTTCCATAAGCTTCATTGCTACCTCACTCGCCATTTTCGTTTTCAATGGAGGAAGTTCAAAAATTTTGTAGCATTATCTTGATAATTAGCAGTCATTTATATTCGCCATCAGGACAAGATTAAAAATCAATTAAGTCAACCTGTCCTCGAATATTAAAGTCTTGAGAAATAATAGGTCCTGTTACTATACCTTTTATGGGAAAATGTCTCTTATTATTGCATGTGGGATAGTGGCACAAATATTTCAACAATATTTTCAATATCCACAATATTTTGCTATATAATATCGGCTCTTAAGACTATACATCATTTTGTCTCGACCTCCATGTCCACAATCTTTATGTACAATATTTAGTATATAAAAATATTCCTCTTTGGGTATAATTCGTATTACGGGGTCTTCAGGATTTTGTCTTTTGAACATAAGATGTTCTACATTGCCTATTATGAAATCGTATTTTGATAGCCAATAATAGGTCATAGAAGTCCTGTTTTCTTTGTTAGCCATGGACACATGGAAATGTTATCAGAAAGATTCGACTTAATAGCTAGTCGTTCGGTTGAATGGCGTCGTTCCAATCAAAAATTTTTCGACTAGATAACTGGTGCTACTAGCGGCGCGGTGGTCAAGAAACAAATTACGTCAATAATATGGCGGCTTTTCAATCAGCCATGTCATTAAACTTTTTAATTGCATAAAAATTCGACAAAATAACTAGTGTGATTGAATGCTGTTGGCTAGTTGTTTAATCGAACGGCTAATTTAACCATCTGGCTGCGACATATATACTCGTCTTGGGAATAAACCACAATTTTAATTGAAAAAACTTACGAAGTGGAAATCAAAACATCAAAAGATTTTCTTCAATTAAAATTGGGTTTAATTTCCATTAATTATAGTACACAATATATTATCATTATCATTTATTATACCATAGATTTTGCGTAATCTTTTCCTTTCCCGTTGATCCAGTTTCTAAATGTTTTTGATGTAACACGCAAGCTTCACTGTCATACAACACTGATAGTGGCACAAGCGTTTTGTAGAATCTAATTTTTGTTTTTCAAGTACTCCAATAGCTTTACTTCCACTGAAAATTCTATTTCGTTATTTCTATATTTTCATTCGTAATTTTTACTTCTAAATATTCAAGCTGGTTAATTTTTTCGAAGCAGTATTTCCTTTTGCTGTTTTAAATTTTTTCTATTTCTTTCCCAGCCTCTAGTTTCTTGGTTCTCATTTCAAAATAAATTGTTTTTCTTTGATTTATCCGACAACCAAAAGTTTTTGACATCCATTTTATTTTTTAAACATTTATATTTTTATATAGTAAAGATTCACGGTTCCAACTGTACGTTAGAGTAAATTTGTCATAAAACATGAGCTATGTAGAACATAGAGGTATAGATCTACAAGGTCACGGCTGTTGTACTTTAGAATGAAGATCCACGGTCCCAACTATATGTGACGGATAAATTGTCATACAATGTAAGCTAGAACGTACCAGGAGTAGGCCTAGTAACTTAATTCATACACGTTAAAGCACAAAAGGGTAACATATCTCTATAGGTTAGTGAAGATTGATGAAGGTGAAGCCAAAAATAAGTAGAATATGAAACCAACGAATATGAAAGGCAAGAAATAAACGGCTAATTATGAAACGGACAATTGGACTATTTCTAGTCGGAGCTTCTATGCTTTATACTAAAGATCGACGGCCCCAATTATGCGTTATGGGAAATGTGTCATAAAACGAGCTAGAACATAAAGGAGTAGGTCTGGTAGCTAAATTAATAAAATGGTAAAATATCCCTACATATTAATGAAGATTGGTGATGGTAAGTCATAGTGAACAGAATGTGAAGCCAATGAATATAAAGATGGGTACACATATGCGAGCCGAACTGTTCGCGAACTGCTCGTGAGCTGTTCGCGAACAGTTCGTTGAAAATATTCTATCCAATACCCTAAGTATCTAATAACAAACCGAGAATTAATTTACTTCGTTATTCTGAATATTTCTGTAGTTTGTTTACATTATCTGTTATTAATTTCTCTCGTTACTTTTGAATAAGTCGCGCTCGTTCAGCAATTTTGTTTAACCGAATGATCTCATCGCACACTTAGCAGAAACAATTTATAGTCTCGAACACCGTAGAAATTTAACTGCGAACATTCTTTGTGTTCGTCCCAAAAACCGACAGGCCGTGGTTCCTGACGAGCAACGAACGAACAGCTCGCAAGCGGTTCGTCCCGTCGTACAAATTAACAAATATAGCGTTCACAAACGGTTCGCGAACAGTTCTGCTCGCATATGTGTACCCACCTTTAGACGCAAGAAATAAACGGCTGATTATGAAACGGACAATCGGACTTTCTTAGACCACGGCACTTGCATTTTATAGTAAAGTTCCACGGTCCTAATTATATGTTATAGAAAATTTGTCATAAAACATGAACTAGAACATAACAGATTAGGTGTGGTAACTAAATTAATAAACGTAGGTGCACAAAATGGTAAAGATCGATAGAATACGAGACCGTCAAATAGAAAATGCAAGATATAAACGACTGATTATGAAACGGACAGTTGGAGTTTCTCTGGCCACGGCTTCTGTATAAGGATCCACTGTTGCAATTATACGTTATGAGAAATTCGTCATAAAATGTAAGCTGTAAGCTATATGTATTGACAAAGATGGATGATGAATGTTGATGAAGTCAAAATTAGAATTAAATTAGAATTTACAAAGTAAAGAGAGAAGATGTACAACTAGAAAATTCTTTTGAAAAACTCTCGAAAGGTTTATCAGTAAGTCAGACCAATAGTAAAACTAAGGGCATTCAAAAACAGATACATTAGACAACCTACTGGAAGAGTAAATCACAGTAAATTGAATGAAAAAACTGTAGCAATATCAACACGAGATAATTTTATTAACATAACCGAAAAATCCATTTCAGGCGAGTTATATATCAAAATCGTTGTAAAAATTTAATAGTATGTATATTAATTAGACTTACCTAGTGTTGACGAAGGCACTATAACCAGGTGAGTACTGGACGCGGCTCCAGTCTCCTTCAAGTGGGCGAGGAACGCTATAATTTGTACCGTTTTTCCCAGTCCCATTTCGTCAGCCAAAATGCCGTTGACGCCCTGAGAATACAACACCGCTAACCAATTCAAGCCTACCATTTGATAACTTGTCAGTTTTAGACTGGAAAATAGACAAAATGTAAGGCATTAGGAATTATGTAGTGTATTGTGTTATATATTATACAAAATATCAAAAAAATCCTATTCGAAGGACCAAAGTATACACACAACTAGAGAAAATACTCGTGGATGACTCCAGGATGTAATGTAATGAATATTCCGAAAAAAGTGAACTACATATATGCAAATTTAAAGACAAATGTGCAATACAGTACATTTTCAGCGATGGTCTCCAATAAACGCCGTACGTTGAGTCTTTATGATTTTACAACAGTTGCATACTGTGTTTAGCGTACAATAAGAGACCGCATCCATTATTTATTGTATAAAGCATACAAACGCGCCGTATCGCGTAACGCTACACGCGGCGTTTATTGGAGACCCCCGCCTTATGAAAGACGATTAAAAGGAAAACCAAGAAAACCATGGTAAGACAATCTTTGAAACAGAGGAATTACCCGAAGGATAAACAGACATTTATGCCTATAGACGAAAGTAGGTAGAAGAAGAATAAAAATACTTCAGCCTCCTCAATATCAATTTTTGTCCTTTTTTTTTAGAAGATTTTAGCAAATTCGACTTATTTTAAATGTTTTAAAAACATATAGGTAAGCACAAATACATTTTTTCAGGTTAAAATTACCACGTATGTTTTGGACAATTACACGGAAGACTTTGACAATTCACTGTTACACATCATTAAGAAATCGTTCGCTCACAGAATGACAGTTTCTTATTCGAATATGCGCACGATTCGATTGGTTAGGGTCTGGGTGTGGATAAATGCCAACCAATTAAAAAGCTGTACATATATATGCTTTCTAACTATACGAATATATTTGGATGATGCAACATGTTAATTGTTATTTTAAGAAATAATCACTTTTGCCCCTATCTAGTACATATATTAGAAAGAAATGGGGTGGTGAAAAAAGACATTGGAAAGAAATATTACTTTGTTTTTATTTATCTTAAGAAATATATGTCGAAAATGAACAACTGTTGATGTTAAAAGCGTCATATTCATGATAAGCATATATTATTAGCCACACAAAATAAGGTCTCTCCATTTTATTCTAAACTCTATTCATTCTACAAATTCCCAATCGTCAAAAGAACCACGTGTAAGCCAAACAGGGTCGTACTGATGTACGACCTATGTATCATATGATTTTTAAAAATATTTACTTTTGAAACTGTTAGTGTAAGAATTTCTTGAAATTTAATCATATCACAATTAAACTAAACTTTAAAAAATATCACGACCAGTAAATAACTTAACAATAACTATAACATAAATATAACACAATATATTAACTTAAAAATCAACACGATACAATTTGAATTTAAAATGATGGAAAGTTGGGATCTGTAACATGAGAATCTGTCTAATAAATTATATTTAATAGCCTCTTGACGAATGAGACGGCGAATATCAACACGTGCTCATGTTTACTGATGGGAATTTGGTAAACGAATAAACTTTAATTTTCACTTATCACGTTACTCAAACTCGTTAAAAAAATCTTAGGCAAAATTTAACTGCATACTCTAATATCTTTCTATACTTACGACGACGATAATATGCTAGGCTGCTCCTTAACGCCAGCCCCTGCAGCCACAGCTCTCTCTAATTGCTGTGCCAGATTTGTACATTTCTTCATTAAATGCCTAATGTTATTCCGAGTGGTAATCACTTCTTGGCCGTTATTGAGTAAATCTCCGCCCAAGTTCTTGCTGTTCTCTATTTTCGTTACCTGAAATAAAATCTGTATAATACACGCTTGTTCAAAAAGTCGTTTTGGGATACAATGAAACTGGAGTAAATTCGCATTAAATGTTGCAAGTGCCTTTCTTGTTGTTTAATATGTAATTTATTTTTCTTCTCGCACTTTTTATGCCATATAAGAGCGTCGGAGTCAATTTATTTCAAACACACAAATATATACGAGCTGCGGCAATTAAGATCTGGGAATCAATATTATAATTTGCTTATTCTAGCTGTCTTTCCGTTATAAAAAATCCCCAGCGCCACCTATCCACAAAAACTACTACTAATTTTAATAATATATATTATACGTCATATGTCACTGGTTCATTATAAAAAAATATTTATTAAATAAATATTTCTCCTCTTACATACTACATAACATCACCGCTTCGTTGTCCCTTTTCGTACAGGTATCAATAATAATCGATTAAAAAAATTGATTTGCTAATTGAGGCACAATTTCTTTATTTTCGTATTTCTTTTTTTTTTCAATAACTATACTTTCTTTGATATTTTTTATCTTAATTATGTGTTTACATGTATTTTATTGTTATTTATATTACTAACCTAACATGTTTGTTTACAAAAAACTACCTACTAAAAAAATGGATGATCAGGGACAAAGTTTTACATCCGTTAGTGGTAGGGAAGAACCCAGAGCCGGCATTACATCATATATCCGTGGTTATTGGTCGGATTGAAGCGTGTGACACGTTAGCGTCAGGGGATAAGGATTATATTAAGATAGAAAAAACAAACAAGGCGACTACCAAAAGGGCACTACACCTTATCATCATTATTAATAAACATATAGTGACATACGAGATATCACATGACAGTATGGATGATGATAGTAACACTATAAGGCAACGTTGCTTCTAAACAGATTTACTTCAAGACAAATTTTGATTTTTTGACTTAAAGAAGGCACCTGGCTGAGTACAAAATAACTGATTGAATCCTAACATGCGACATAGCAAATAAAGGAGGAGGATATAATGAATGTATTAAGATATAAAAAACAAAACAAGGCAACTACAAACGTTTTATTTTGCATTTTTCATATTCATTCATAATATCAAGATAAATCTGCAATCTGAATATTTTTGATGTGAGAAAACCAAAGAATTTTAGTATAGTATCATATGGTCTAGAATTTTGATGCATTAGAATTGGGCCACATTCTAGTCTGTTAATAAAATACAAGTATATAAATTATGACTAAAATTTTATCACCGACCTTCGCAATAATCTACACCTGACGGCAACATATATAATACAGCTCGATTAAATCACAAGGTGTATATTTACTCTACAGAATTAATAGCAATAGTGGAGGCTCTTAAATACATTGTAAACTGTTAAAAAAAAATCAGAAATAAATGTGTAATTGTCTCAACTAGTAAATTACATTTACATATGCACACACACAGTCTTATGCATGTCTGACCACTACATCTATTATCATCTATAGATTTGTAACATCTTATCTAGGATTTCTTTCTCTTGCTTACCAATTTGAACTGGAACCAAATTGGCTCATTACCGGCTACAGCAGAGTGACAGATGAACGCACTAAATAATCAAAGTCATTTCAGTGTTCACATTAAGTAATACAAAGCAAGGTATTTATCAAACAAATAGAATAGAGATGAAAAAAGAAGACTGTGTAAAACCATAGTTGAAGTTATAGTGACTTAAAGATCAGAGGTAAGGTAAAACTCAAAAAGACAAGCTCTGCTTGTCACAAACTATAATCCAGGAGAAATACAAACAAATAGGACTTCTAAAAAGATAAGTAATTCTTTTAAAAAAGTGTTTTTCCCCGAATAAAGTAAGTAAATTTTCGTTAAAATTAAAAAAAAAACAGTAGATGTTGAAGATTTCTTTATCAATTAGTTAATTTAAAAATATGTAAGGTTCCCTTACCAGATCTTTCCAGTCAGCAAACGGTCGTAAATCTATAATAGCTTCTGCTTTCTTTTTCGAACAAGTGTTTATTAATTGCAATTCATTGATAGTAGCGCACTGGAAGAAGTCAAACACTTTTTTCCTATCACCAGTCAGTTCTTTACTAATTTCGACATCTGAATCTTCATCACTAGAAAAATAATTTATTATTTTATTACTATACAAATATGCAAAGAATGACTTAAAGTATACTTTAAAACTCTCAAGAACTTATAATATACTCAACGGTACAGATGAAGGAAGACTTATTTGAAGAAAATAATAATGAGACTGCATTTGTGACCTATTTCACTAAAATCTTGTTGGACAAAAATTAACTAGTAACAAACAAACAAAGAACCTATCGAACTGGATCCTGTTACAGGCGATACATCTGCAGATGAGTAGGAATTACTGAAAAACAATAAAAAAAAAACTCAGGAAGACAGCTACTCATTTTTTAACATACTACTCATGAACTATGAGTCATCAGTAGTGAGAAATAAATTCATGTTGTTTTAGTCATCTAATCAAGTAACTTATGCAGAAGAACTTTTTTCTTAGCAAGCTGGCTGCAAATTCATTCATTATATATAGCTCAAAAAGCACAGATCATGCCTGTACTTCGTCTTGCATGAGACTTTGTGGTGATTTTTTTTTCTTCTAGTAACCTCAAGTATATAAACTTTAAAACACGTATGTGATGCAACAAATCGCGAAAACGTATCTTAAATACTTATACCAATAATTTTTGAACATATATTTACAATGTAACAATAGTTAGAGTGCCTGTCAGTAAAAAAGTTTATGATACGATACTCTCTTTCTTCTGCGAAAACAAATTCCGTCAGACAATATATTCTTTTCCAAAACCACTTATTATAATGTCTGTAAGAACTTGTTTTTCGATTTTCCTGTCTGACGGGTGAAAATTTTTGGGAAAATTAGGGGAAAAACACAAGAACCAAAAAAAAGTCGCAGAAGGAAACCATGTCAGACTCTGCCTAATGAAGTGATACCCAAAGTTTGGACAGAGTATCTATCACAAACTTTTTTGGTGACAGGCATGCTAACTATATGTTCTTGCAAAGAAGTAGAGAAATCCAAAGCATAGATAAGATAGCTAGAACATTCAAAGTTGCCATTCTTAGTGTGTTCTTTAATTTTGTCCATAAAGACCTAATGATAAAAGCTAATACATACCTGTCAAACACTTTTTCATCCTTATATTCTGGATTTCCAGTACTATCATCACTATCATAAGTTTTCTTTCTCTTAACTGAAAAATTTGAAATATTTTAGTATTACATAATTCCTAATATGAATACAGACCAGGTCACGACCCAGTGACACACGTACAGTCAAGTCACAATATGGATTAAAATTGCTTGATTTGGTTATCGTGAAATGGATTTTTGTGGAAGTGTCACTATAGGAAGGTTATGTTAACTAGAACTTGAATATGCTTCAGATGAAAACGTTTTGGATAACTTACGAAACAATTTAGGTGAAAAAATCGATATCACAGCTATTTTTTAAATTGTAATGTTGAATATCTTAAATACATAAAGTGAATACACATGAAATTATTCCCAATTAAATTTTCTATCAAAAATTCATTGTACAATTTATAAAAAAAAACATTGTAGCGCCCAGAAATGAAAATTCTATATTATAAGAGTAAAAACAGCTTTAAAACCCATTTTGAAAACCTAAAATCGGTTAATTAAGTAATCTTAGGGAATTTTTTAAAGCGACATTGCTTCTCTAATCATTATTACATGATAATTATATTAAATTATGAACATTTTGATCGTAAAAATATATTTGAATAAAGCCCCTGACTCATCTAATTCTTCTTCTTCTTCTTTCTCAGCTTTTCCCTTTTCAGGGGTCTCTGTTCCCTACTCTTTGTTGCTACTCATTTCTGTCTATCAGATTTTCACCTAAACCTTTCTCTCCCAAGTCCTCTGCCACACAGTCCTTCTATCTTCTCCTCGGCTTTCCTCTACCTCTTCTTCCATTAACTTCTACCAGTTCTATCCTTCGTCCCACATAGTTTTTATCTCTATGTCTGACATGACCAAACCATTGCACTCTGTTCTTGAATCTTTTTTGAGACTGTGGTCACCCCGACTCTTTCCTTAATCAAGTCATTTTTGATCCTGTCCCTTCTAGTCTTTCTCAACATTGACTGTAACATTTTCATTTCAGCTACCTGACATTAACTTTATCCCTCTATAGTTCTTACAGTCCTGAATGTCCCCTTTATCTTTATATAATGATACCATCACACACTCTCACTCTCTCCATACATTGAGCATCCTTTCTTTCTCATATATCCTACTCATCATTTAACACAAAATATCAACCCCTTCCTCTCTTAGAGTCTTCCAAACCTCCACAGGTATTCCACCAGGCCCTACTGCCTTACCATTCTTCATCCTATTTAATACCTCGACAACTTCATCTCTCGCTATCTCCGGTATTACATTCTTATTTTGGATCCCTCATCCTCTGTTAGCAACTTACTAAAGTACTAATACCATCTTTGCATTATTTCAACATCAACACTATCCACACTCTTAATCTGCCTCATGTGGATCAAGTCCTTTGATGATTTGTCCCTTGCTTTAGCAATGCTGTATAACCTTTTCATCCCTCAGCTATTTCCCACTCTTCATACAACTGTGCAGACAATGTTTCGTTAGCAGTAGCTACAGTGTGCTTTGCTTCCCTCTTTGCCACCTTGTATATATCCTATCTTCCTCTCTTTTAGACCGGTCATACCTCTTTCTAGCCACTTCTTCCCTCTAACCTTCTGTTGCACCTCATCGTTCCACTACCAAGTTTCTTTCTTCTGTCTCTAGGAGGCCCTTTACCAGATGTTTTTCCTAGCACTTCCTCTCCCACTCGCACCACAACTTTGCTATTGGCTTCCCACCCCATATATTGTTCATCAAACTCTTCCAACACTCTACTCTTAAAGACTATTGTCAAATTCTTATCCTTTAAGTTCCACTACTTTACTTTCTGGTGTCCTACTTGTTTTCCTTTCACTATCACTAACCAGTGTTGAATAGCTACACATTCACCCTTTATCACTTTACAGTTCATAACGTAACTTTCCGTTCCCTCGCAACTGTAGGTAACATACTGGTCTTCAGTCTTCATGAAGAATGTATTAATGACAGCCAAATCCCATGCCACTGCAAAGTCAATCACACTATTTCCTTTATCATTTCTTATTCCCATCCCCAAACCTCCATGAACTCTTTCTATTTCTGCACTTTCTGTACCAATATGTCCATTCAAATCACATCCAATAAAACATTTACTCGTAAATGCTAACAAATACTTGTTTATGCGTAAAAAAAATTAGTGATGTAACTAAACAAAAAATTTTTCATGCAACAGAGTTATGAAAATTTTCAATTTTCCAGACAGGCTGCTTTGCAATATAATTATGTGCAAACAGAAAAAACATATCACATTTTTCTTAGGTAATTGCGTCAAAGATAATTTTACATTTTTCATATCAATTTTTCAGAAGCTTTAAAGAGTTTTCTGATTTCCTACAAAAAAATTTCCAAAATCTTATTTTTAGGACTTTTTATCTGTGTGCTGGAATTTTTTTTACAAGTTTTTATGTAAATTAAGTAATTTTTTATAAAAAACTTAATTGAGACAATTTTAGTTATAATCATTGTCTTTTGTTGTAGATATATTTTCCATGATATTTAGTATAAAAGGTTGAAAATCTACATTTCTAACAAAACATTAAGTTCAAAATAACCCACGACAAAAAGAAGAGCAAGATTACTTATTGCAAGTTACTATGAAAACAAAGATAGTAAATAAAGTAATTAAATAATAAAATAAAGGTAAATTGGTAGTCAAGTAAGATATAAGTTACATATAAAACATTTCTTTAAAAAGGGCATAATAAAATGGAAATACACAAAGAAACTAACAGTAGGAATGATGTACAATAACTTAATTGGCTGTAGTACAAACAGTATATAACAGATGGCTTTAGAAAAATGGTAGAAATTGGAAATATGTTTAAAAAAGATGTTAGGACACAAAAAATTAAATCATTAAAGACACAAACGAGACTAGATTTTATACAGCAATAAAACATGTGGATTCATATTAAGAATAAAAACTTTATAAACTACTAAAATGAAAGTACACAAAAACGCCAAACAATTAGAAATTTGAAACGATCTTGTAACATTTAAAAAAAGCTGTTTCAAACTCCAATGGAAAGGTATGCTCATGGTAGATGGAGTTAAAAATGTAAAGTTCACACTGATGCGCACCCAATTGGAAAGGTAATGGATAGTTCAGTGAAGAATGAAGAAATAAAAAAACAATTCCATAAAAAAAATGGAATGCAGAATAAATACAAAACTTATGAATGGGAAATATGCATAATTATGTTAATAAAGTGCAAACAAAGAAATAGAGAACATATAAATAAAATTATTAAAACACAACAATGAGGTTAGACTAGATTTTATACAGCAATCAAACAATGCAGCTTTAAATTGGGGCAAACAATTATATGAATTACTACAATACATGTGAAAGTATAAAATAATGCCAAATAATTAGCTGAACTAATCTAAAATGATTCAAACAGCTAATTCAAACCCAAATGAAAAGATATTCTCACATTAGATGGAGTAACACCATCAGAAACGACGATCTGCTACACCTGACCGAACAAAAGAGGGTACAAAATGAAATTAAGTCCAGAAAGTGGGGTTGGATCGGTCACACACTCCGAAAAAATAGTTGCAGCATCGCAAACACTGCCCTAGAGTGGAATCCATAAGGGAAAAGAAAAAGAGGTCGCCCAGTACAAACTTGAAGAAGATCCATCATACGAATCATCCGAAAGCAAAAAACAAAATCGTTATGATGGACTTTTGAATTGTTAGAACTTTTTTGCACTTTTAACTGTTTATAAGTGTTTTGAATAACAATGAATATTTTTGATTGTAGTATCGTTGACCATGGAGAGACATCTAAAGAATAAAATTCCGTTTGGTTCATCTTGATAAGTGCAATAGTTTCGGAATACAAGTGACACCAAGTTAAAAAAAAAGAAAAGTCCATTAAAGTAAACAACTGCCATCACCTGGCCCGTGTGAATAGCCAGATTAACCACTTGGGAGTGTTCCACTCTTTCCTGTTCTCTACCTGCTTCAAGTTCACGCAGTACTTAGGACTAATTCTATACTTTTTAGAGTATCTTCTAGCAATTTTTGAAAAAAAAAAAGAATTTTAAATTACAAAATAACAGGATTTAGTTCTTAACAAATAAGGGAGAAATAAAATAAACAAAGTAGACCTGATTATGTACAACTTTAAATCTGGGAGAAGCTCATGAGGAATTGAACTAATTGAGCTTGAACTGTATACTAATACAGTATACTCCCTCTATAACGAACACGGTTATTACGAGTTTTCGCTTATAACGAGGTACATTAGATGTAACGTGAAATTTCTATTGAACTATAACCCTCTACAGCGAGGTAAATTTGCTTATAACGAGAGAAAATAAGATTGAAAAACGTGTTTTTTTACGTTTTGACCCGACCGTAGCTATAAATAAATACCCTTTTTAAGTGCTGTCCGCAATAAACTTCTTACAATTTATGATTCTTAGTCGGAAATATACAATTTATGATTCACAAGTGTCATTGTAGGGGGTTGACCATTCACACCTAATAATATAGGTCCTAATAGACAGGATGTGGAAAGTGTTTTAAAGGTTGTCATAAACTTTATAGGTTGTCATAAAGAAAAAACGCAAATGAAGAAGCATAAAACTGTTTCACATCTTTAGAAAATATGATAGATAGAATACTGGACAATTTAAAGCAGTTAAAAATGACAGACTTCTTCCAATTGCAGACGCAGTAGTTTATGTTATTCTTGAAAATACGCTTTATACAGATACAGAAAGTTAATGTTTTAGAAAACTATATATTCATATGTATGCACAGTATTATTTTTGTTGGATATAACGAGATCCGCTTATAACGAGGTAATTAGTCTGCCATTTCAGTTCTCGTTATAGAGGGAGTCTACTGTACTTTAAAACACAACATACAAAAAGCCCAAGTTCTTTAATGTAGAACCTATTCATATACAATACTACATACCTTTCTTCTTCTTTAACTGGTCCTCTTGTTCCCTTTTTACACCTTGAGTTTGCTGTGTGTGTTGAGCAGCTTTAATAAACAGTTCAGAATTGGCCAATTCAAATTTCTTGGCTTCATCTGTCTTCTTGTCATAATCCTGTCTCCACTCTGTGTAACCATGTTCAACAGGTTTATTGTAAAACTTTGATAATTCTGCAGCAGCTGCATCAGTATTGAAACTGTGTTTGGAAAGACAGTTATGAATTTTCTGAAACACACATATACAACAGGTATGAATATTAAGTTAACAAAAATAAAGGACTTTAAGCTTTAAAAATTATTATTTATCAGTTGGTGCTACAGCCTATATAGAAGGTTGACTATTGCTAGAACAGCTATGATGAAACTGGTAACAATTTGGAAAAATTCTAGCATAAAAATACACACAAAACTAAGGCTGGTAAGGGCACTCATTTTCCCATAGCCACATACGCTTTTGAAATGTAGGTATACTACTGCATGTTAAGAATATCCTGGATTGATCATCGCACTAACATATTGATATTAGAACAACTTAAAGTAAAGGATAGATTGCTTAAATAAATACAACAGAGATATTTGCAGTATTTTGGACACATTGCTAGAAGAACAGGTACAATGGAAAAACTGATAGTCAAGGGTAGAGTTGAAGGAAAGAGACCTAGGGGAATATCTCCAAGCCGTTGGGTAGATCAAACAAAAATATTGATTAACCAAGGGTTACATGAAGCCGAACAACTAGTCCAGGACAGGGAAGGATGGAGGGAAATTGTGAAAAAACTGTAAAGGCCTGATGGTGTCACCACATCCCAAAAGGGAATAGGACTGAGGAGGCTACAGCCTTTTGGGAGTCTTGGTCTGCCTCAAAACATTCTTCCAACCTTCCCTGTCGAGGGTCTGTCTTCTCCATTCCATTATTCCAATCTCCCTTAAATCTGTTAAATCTTTAAAAAATTTGCTGAATGTTTTGTAGATTTTGTTGTGGCTAAGCAAACTATATAACAGCCCTAATAGGTTACCTGCATTCCTATGCAGTAACATTAAACATAAAACTTTACATTCTCTATGTCTAATGTACAGCTATGTAAGGTGAGCATCCAAATATATGTACATGTAATTAAACTGGTCCAGAATTTAAGGCTGGAGTAAAAAAGTGAATTAAAAAGATTTGGACCTTTTTAAAGCTTCATAAACTATTACAAAAAAAAACCCTGTTTTCTTAAGAAAAAGAAGATATAAACTAATATGAAACACATATCAATTACAGATACTATTTAAATTGAAAAAGATATAATTACAATAAGTAGAAGTTAGAAATGATTTGTCTTTTCACTCACCATAGCATCTAAATTGGGAAATATTTCTAAAAGAAACTTCATTTGCTTTTCCTTCTCTAGAATTGAAGGATTCTTTGTAGTTCTTGGTGTATAGTAACCATTGAATTTCATAGTAACAGTGCTGTTATTAGCAACTTGGACAGGAGTGGCTGGCTTTGGCACTGGCTGTTGTGTTGGATTAGATTCTGTATCGCTTTTTTGGGCCAAACTTGAATCAACTGATTTTTCCACTTCAGAAATTGCGGTATTTTGTGGAGGTTCTGCCGTATTCGCAGGGTCTGTTGTTTTGGTTTCAGGTTCCGTATCTGAATCCGACGAAACTGGTATAATTCGACTTCTTATGGGGGATCCGGATGACGGAGCTTAAATAATTAAAAACTGGTTATCTAGTAATATTAGGAAACAAACTCGAAGCATATTATGCCGGAAACACTAAATACACAAACGTAATTACATATAAATATGCTGATACGGCAATATTAGAAACAATGAAATTATTTGAACTTACAAGAATTGAGACCATCTTGTGTAAGTAGCGGTTTCTTTTGATAACGAAAACCACGAAGACTTTTTACGTTAGGACCTCCTTCATCAGACATGGCTTTCTAATTTAAAAAGAGGTACTTAATATAACTTTAAACCTCCATTAATTGCACTCTACATAAATAGGTACCAAAAACCTAATCCAGCCTACAAAGTACAGACAGAACGATGTATGTATGTGAAGGATGTCAGTAACTCAGTAGTTTATTTCTTTTTAAAATATGAGACATTGGCAGCAGTGCCTATCAAATGTAAAATGTAAATTCTACATTTTTATTGGTGATTCATTCAAGTGTAAAATACAAAGTGCTTCCTTTTTATCAGATTTTATATGTATGTAACAAACATTTATCAAAATTAAATTCTTTCTAACCGATTTTTTTTATTTAAATATTTTTATTATTAGATTCAATATCTGCATCTTGAAACAAGCAAATATGATTGGCGTTACTATGGAAACCGATTTTTATTAAATATTTCCATTCATTTTTAGGTTGCCTGCCCGCTAATTCGACGTTTTGTGAATTGTGATTTGACATCGACTTGACATCAGTAAGCAGTTTTTATTTATTTTGGTTTTGTCATTGTCACGTTTTGTCCTAACTCGATGGTTTTGACGGTTTTGTCAGTAAAGTGACACTGGCGACACCTGACACTGACACCCACATTTACAAGTTTATTTTTTGGATTTCTTTGTTGATAATAAATTTGTAATCATATGCGAATGGAAACAATAAGTTTGAACTTTATCACATAATATTAAAAGTTATGAGTCACTTTTATTATAACTAGAGAAATTCCATTTAATAAAATTTTGCTTTAATTAAAAATGTATGTCCCTAAAGAAAATTCCGAAAACAATGGAGAAGAGAGTGATACTGAAAGTATTTATGAAGATGAAGACGAGACGACTAGAATTCTTCCTCCTGAGGGTAATTTTTTAACGAATTGTTAAGGAAATATGTAATGACATTTCTTTTTTTTAGTTGAAGATACCACAAACTGCTTAAAGGCCCGACATATTTTAGGTATATTGGGCTTTTTAGGCTTTGCCAATGTATATGCAATGAGAGTTAACTTATCAGTAGCAATTGTAGCCATGGTCAATACCACCCAACCCGTTTTCACTAATAACTCTTATGATCATTGTCCTGTTACAGACAATAGCACAAATACAAATGGCACTGTTGTAAGTAGATTTTTCTAATTAAGTAATCAATATGAACTACGAAAATTATTGTTAAATAATTTTATGTATGGAAATGTATCATTGGTATTCTCAATTATTTTTTTATGGCAATCAACATGTTAGTCACCAAATCAATTTATTTGAAATGACATTAGGTGTGAAGTATACATGGTAGATTAGTATTACAAAACCAAATTAATATTTTTATGAGAATTGATAACAATGCATGAATATTACATATTATGTATAATTATTATTCCATGATAACTAAAATCAGTTTTGCCTTCCTTCCTTTTTTTGTTGGTAATAAAATCGTAGGAGATTTGTTTATATTTGTTTGCCTATTGTATGATTAGCAGGTGATATTTTTGGGTCAATCTCCTTCTTAAATCCTCAATTATATCGAGAAATATAAAAGTAAAACTCTACAAAACAATAATACACCCAGTCCTAACATATGGTTCAGAATGAAAACATGTTAGGATGTTTGGAAAGAAAAGTACTAAGGTGAACCTATGGAGCAGTGAATGACAATAGAGTGTGGAGAAGAAGATACAACTTCGAAACTTTATAGAATATAACAGGAACCAGATATTGTAAAATATATTAAGATAGTCTGATGTGGACAGGGCAAGAAGAGGAAGGCCCAGAACTAGGTTCCTTGATAACACAGTTGAAGATATGAGAAATAAGGGAATATGTGCTTGGCAGAGGAAGGCTATAGATAAGAACAACTAGAGTGAAATTCTTGAGGCTAGGACCCAAATAGGGTTGTAAGTCAGTATGGTGATGATTTGTTTCTAATATTATAGTCTAGTTTTTCTTCTTGCAAGGTGATACTTGTATTGCCTATTATCATTTTTTTGTCATCAAAAGTAGATTTTGATTTTTAAAGTTTGGAACATCAATATAGTATTAAACTGGTTCTGAAGTTGACAGAACACAAAATTTTGTCTGTAGATTCATATATTTTTCATCATCCTCCCCTTTTCCCCCACTCTTTCTCTTTCAGTCTAGTCCTATGTCTCTTATAGTACCACCACCTAACATTATTCTCTTTCACTTTGTTTTTATGTTTGTGTTGGCAGTGTTTTAATAAGATACAAGTTATATTTCACTATTGGCAGTCAATGAGAAATATTTGGAAATTATGGTAACAGTTCGTTACAAACTATTTATAATAATTATGTGGTTTAATTTAATTTTCAGTTAAATTTAATTTATTTCTTTCTTATTTCTTTGTCAAATATCTGTTCCAAGTACTTTTCTTCCTTTGAATTGTTTTTTATTTCTTCAACTTTTCCTTTTTCCCTTGTTATTTTCTTTGTATTGCACACTGAAAAAAGCTCATCATAGAATATATAATCAGCTGATGATTATTGAATGCATTTGTATATATGTTTTAGATTATTATCCTATTTTCCTTTTATTAAGGTAAAAAAATAGTTTTTAAACTACTTTAAATAAAAAACGATCTCTATTATAAATTGTCCAACTAAGACAGATATAAAGAGATAAGAAAATAATTAAAAATAAGAGCAGAAGAAGGTATAATCTGCTGAAGTTGAATTTACTAAGCTAATAATTGATGGAGATGTATGAAAATGGGACAAAGCAAGTGGACAATTAGAAAAACAAATAATAAAGTATTTGGTGAAGGTAAATGGGGCTAGCAACTAGCAACAAATAAGGATAAGAATAAAAGAGTAAGGAAAAAACAAACAAATATGATAATGAGGCTATGAAAAAATAGTAACTACTTAGTAATATGATTAAAATCATAGGAGTTATGTCTAACAGCAGTTGTGTCTAGATGATTTTCTTCTTGCATAGAGTCATATTCTTATTCTTGTTCTCTATTATTGGTCTAAAAATGTCTACATACATTAAATGTTGGTTAAAAGAAGTGAAGTCTTTATGTCACAATCCTTCTCTCTCTCTCTCTCTCTCTCTCTCTCTCTCTCTCTCTCTCTCACACACACACACACACACACACACACACACACACACACACACACACACACACACAATCTACAAGTCCCTCTTTTTGAATGGCTCTCAAATTTTATAATTTGCTGTTATTTTTATCTTTCTATTTTGAGTCACAATTCAATTTAGCAGTTTTTATATTTTTTCTCTAATTTATCTTCTATATTAGGTAATCTTGTCTACTTATTTTCCACTCCTACTAAACTGTACATTTTCTTGTTTATTTCATGTTTTTTCGTCTTTTAATTCTAGATTTGTATGTAATACAATGAAGAAAACCTTTATTATGTTTCTATATTTCTGTTGACAATATTTTAATAGATATTTTTATATAGTTAGTAAACCCTATTCCCAGGAAATGACAAATTTTGAAAATTATGTTAACAGTTTGCTATAAACTGTTTATTTATACTACTTATATAATTTTTTTTATCACAGTTACTTCCCAAGGATTATAAGCATTGAATAATTTCAATATTTGTTAGTTTATTTATATCCACTAGGCACAATAACAATGTTGATGTGATAAATATTTTACATAATTTTAATAAGTGCCTGGATTATCTCATTTACTTAAATATAACAACAAGTGAATTACAAACAGTCGGATGGTGATAATGTATGGATTGTATGAGTGGCAATCACCTTTTATTTATAATTGTGGACTTTTTTGTGCTTTTAAAAAATGATTTGTACATTTTGCAATGAAGTGATGCAAATCATAGTTGAATGAATCTAAGAGGATTCATATTTGGCTATCTGGAAACCATACAATTTGTATATTTGCAACTATATTATTTTATCTACTGCACTAATTTCAATGAATTTACTCCACCATTATATAGAACAGTTTTTTAATAGAGCAATTCTGGCAATACAGAACAATATTTCAATTATCAGTCTTTGTACCTTCCTTTGAAAGTTTTATTATCATATCAAATCAAATCTGAGCTGAATTCAACACTATTGGAATTTGCTTGAACCATTATTGCTTAAAAATTCAGCTATCGAATTTAAGCAGAGGAGATGGTGAGAATTTTATTCAGGGGGTGCTGATTTGGGAAGAGAATACAAAAAATAAATAGGTACTATCAAAAGCCTGTCTTAAAATTAAACTCAGCCCTTCTGTTGTTATGTGAAATAGACATTTCCATTACCTTTTTGTTGAAGTGGAAAATTTCTCCAAGTAATGTTTGTTTATATAATTGATGGATTCGAATGTTTGTTTGATAATTTGGTCACAATTTCATTGTCACTAAACATATTTTTATAGATTTAAGATGTATTCTATCTAACATACATAAGTTAGTGTTTGAGGATGAACGATATAATGTACACCCATAATCTATTAGAGAGCGAATATAAGCTTTGTAAAACAAGAGCGAGTTGTTAACACCAGATTCTCATTTTTGTTTAGATATATCTTTAAATTTATTCACACCTTTCTCACATTTTACTTGTAGGTAGTCGATGTGAAAAATGAGTTTTCAAACGTTTTAATAAATATTTATTGCTTTCTCTGACGCTATATGATTAATATGGCGATTTTTATGAAAAAGTTTTTTACTAGTTGTCTTATCAAGTTAATTGTTCCATTAAAATTTAGTCGTGTTAAATAATGAGGTACAAAAGCGATATAGTGACTATTATTCTTAATTAGGATATTTAAACCAACTACTAGACAAAAATTTTCAACCGCAAGGAGAAATATCTCATAATAATAAAAGATAAGTGCTTCATGGTAGTACCTACTGTAACAATAGTTTTTTTTTATGAGAAAGGATTGTTAGCACTTTGCTCAACCTTCCAATTTTATCTGAATTTGGAACCGGCATTGGACGACAGTTCTTTTTCTTAACATGTCTTATTTCGAAGATTGAAATCATTAATTCGTACTCTGTTTTCTGTTATTCTTAGTAGTTGATTGGAAAGATATTAAACTAATTTCTGAGACAGCGGCGCCATGAAATTTATCTTTCTTGCATTAATTTCATTATTTTGCATTATAACTCGCACTAAGAACAGTATATGAAACAAAATATAAACAGAATGGACGAAAGTCAATTAACTAAACACATATTAAACTACAAACCGAGAGAAAGAAGAAAACTGATTAAAGTTGATTAGGAACCTGACGAGAATGGCAGACAGAAGGTGGAAAGGATTCCTTGCTGAGAGTCGCAGAGAAGGGGATGTTCATGAAAAAAGTTGTTTGGCATAAGTAAGAAAGATTGACAAAAAGTAAGGATAAGAAATTGGATGGAACATGTACACATGGATCGAAGAGAGTTAGGAAAATCAATAGAAAAATTCAATTGTGAGTTTTTAAGACCTTTTAATATATGTATATATATATATATATATATATATATATATATATATATATATATATATATATATATATATATATATATATGCTGTCACTATTTTTCCGGGTTTGACTCCGCGTTGTAAAATGCTGGTTTTCTTGAAAACCATTGTTTTGGCGACGTTTCGGCAAGGTCTCACTTGCCATTCTCAAGCCTGGTGGATCTACTTCTCGTCGTTACTCGATTAGTACTGGTCTAGACCAGACCAGGCTTGAGAATGGCAAGTGAGACCTTGCCGAAACGTCGCCAAAACAATGGTTTTCAAGAAAACCAGCATTTTACAACGCGGAGTCAAACCCGGAAAAATAGTGACAGCACATATAGCTCCCGCGGAAACCTCAAAACAAACATATATATATATATATATATATATATATATATATATATATTATATATATACATATATATATATATATATATATATATATATATATATATATATATATATATATATATATATATATATATATATATATATATATATATATATTTATTATGTTTGTTTGCCTTGTGGTCTTTTACCTTCTGGTTTTCCATCTCTTACTATTCGGACAAATCTCTCTCTTCCCATGCTGTTAATGTGTTCTCATGGTGTGGTCCCATTCTCGTCTTCTTTGGCATCCCCATCTGACGATATCATGTACTTTATACATGTCTCTGATTTGTGTATAAAGTCCGTTTTACAGCTTGCAATTATACCTACAAGACGCAAGAAAGTTGCCTACGAGCATGTGCAGTATGTCGTCAGCTGATTATTTCAGTTTGATAGTAAAAATATCGATATTAATTGCATTGCAAGCCGAGTTGCAAGCTGTCAAATCGCACATAAAGACTTGCATGAAAGTTAGTCACGCAAGAAATTGCAGCAAGTTTTCTTGCGAGCTGTAAAGCGGTCTTTAGGGATCCTGTCTCTTAAAGTTTTACCTGCTATCGCCCTCAGTGTTTTCATCTCTGTTGTTCTTAATATTTGCTTTGTAATTGTTGTTTCTGGTCTTGTTTCTATAGCATAGGTTAATATCGGTAGTACACATCTTATATCCACCAACAAGTGTTTTTTTCCTTCTATCCTCATGTTCTTATTTTTCCATATCACGTCCCTTAGGCATCCTGACACGTACGCTGCTTTATTAGCTTGTATGCGGGTTCCTTCGGAGATGTTTCCATAATACGATATTTGCGTTCCCAGATAGTTGAATTTCGATACTTGTTCTATTATTTCTTAGTTTATTACAATTTTGTATCTTACTGGATCCCTAGCAATAACAAAGGGTTTTGTTTTTATTGCCACGCTTCCAAAGCGTGGACCATTCGTTGTAGGTCATCTTCATTATTTGATATTATTACTGCGTCACCTGCGTAGCATAGAATCTTTATTGCTCTGTTGCCCATTTTGTACTCTGTTCCTGACTTTTTTACTTCTTTTATTAGCTTGTCCATTATCAAGTTAAACAATAACGAGCTCAAGCTATCACCCAGTCTTATTCCTGATTGAATGTTGACTTCCTCCGTTAGTTCGGTTCCTATTTTTATTTTTGTTTTGTGACCAGAGTTAATATCCTTTGTTATCTGTGTTATAGTGGCTGTTATAGTGTATGTGCAAAAGTTCAATCACATCTTGTAGTCTAGTACAATCGAAGACTTTAGTGAGGTCGATAAAACACTTAAATGCAGGTGTATTAAATTCTACTGCTTTCTCTTCTATTTGTGTTCAACTCAGATATCATCCGACAATATTTCGACCTTTTTGCTCCTAGTTAAGCTGCTTGAAAACGTCCTCTAGAGCCGTATAGAGAAATCGTATAGCATGGTCTCACTTCTCCCTGAATGTGTATTTGTTTGCGTATATGATTTAGCAGGATCTTATATCTCGAGTCTACTCTCGCGTATTCACAGTTCGACTGAATCATAGGTCTGTGATAGTCAAGAAATTTTGATAGTCAACGAATTTCTCTATGAATGTTCTGATATTCCACTATAGGTAGTAATAATTCTTGTGTCAAGGCCAGTGGAATTAAAGAAACTATAAGCAACCACAACCTAAGCGTTAGCATCCGATGGCGCTCTACGAAATGTTACATACTCTCTACGCTACTTTACGGAGTAGAGGAGTGGACGTTAACAGCAGCAACTATACAAATGTTAAAGGCTTTAGAAAGGTATACTGTGAATACCTCGAACAGACATAGTGACCAACACAGGTATTGACTCATTAAGATGAATGGGTAAAGAGATGGAATCATTAACAACTGTTAAAAAGAAGAAAGCGTCATATCTGGGTCATGTGTAGAAAAAATCCTGGCTGAGAAACTTAACGAAGTGTCTCACGGATAAAGATCAAGAGAGATTAAGATTATTCGAAGGGAAACTCCTCAAAAGAATTATGAACCTGATAAGAATGGAAAACTGGGAAGTGAGAAGAAATATGAACCATGAAATAAGAGATATAAAGGGAGAAGATATAGTTAAATTTATTAAAGTGTAGAGACTAAGATATCTGGGACACTAGGGAGAGAAGAAAAACGACCTACTGATTAAGAAGGTAACAAGATGGAAGCCATAAACTGAAAGACCAATGGGAAGACCTAGACAGAGATGGAAGGACCAGACCAGGAGAGATATGAAAATTCTAAAAGTGAGAAACATGAGGGACCTATGCTCAGATCGAAACGAGTGGAAAAATTTTTGTCGAAAGCCAAGTCATACAACAAACTGATAATATACAAGAAGAATGCGGAGTCATTCACCGCAATAAGCGAATTAAAGACCTCTAAGTAAGAGCGGCAAACATTTAATCTATAATGAGAGGACAATGACTACCACAAAGACATTTGGGACGATTTAAAAAAATTCACCGGAATATAGCAAGAAACGGGAAAAATGAAAAAAAGGAAAGAGGCTTAATTAGGCGAATGCAGATGAGATAGATTGATAGGTCAAATAACCAAAAGACCAGGATTTAAACAAACATATTGACCACCACAAGAGATGACGAGGTTCTGGACAATACTATTTTACTGAATAGAACGGCTACAGCGGTTTTTCTCCAAGACGTTAGATAAGTTGAATACTAATGAATGAACAAGGCTTGTAATTCCAAAACAGGCATCGAATTGCAATATTACCTTTTGTCTGAATTCATTTGACGTGTGCACTGTTCTCAGATATGTCGCATGATTTGAATCGCAGATGAATGCCACGGATGAGTATGGAGGAGACCAAAAGGAAGGTATGCTCGAATTTATATTGACGAGCGACTTCGATTTAGAAATTTTTCTAATAGAGCAGGTTTAAGAATAATCTTTAATTTTTCTGGGATTTTCCCATTAATTGTTACTTTAATTTTTCTTTTTTAGACACCGGGTGAATTCGACTGGGACGAAAAGACGCAAAGTATAGTGCTGGGATCGTTTTTCTACGGATATGTGCTAACTCAGGTGCCAGGCGGTCGATTGGCTGAGATTTTTGGCAGCAAGCGAGTATATGGAATAGGTGTTTTGGTCACTTCGATCTTCACTCTACTTACACCAATTGCTGCGAGAATGAACTTTACACTATTTATTATCGTTAGAGTTTTGGAAGGAATGGGCGAGGTAAGAAATTTTTCATTTATCTAAAATGCTTTTTCTACTGATATTTATCTATGAGATTGATTGTACAGTTGAGATAACAATTAAGCTTGCTATTGGTAAGAGTTATAAAACTTCATTCAGTAAAGAAACAAAATTCAACCTTTTCATCAACATGTATTATAGTTATATATCGATTCCAATTTCAATGCTCTTTTGTAGAACTATCTGCCGCTGGTTTCAAAGTTTCTTCCAGTTTCTTCAGTAAATTCTTCATCTGAGTACAAATATCTTGTCCTGAAAAAATTTTTTGAGATTTTTAAACAACCAATAGTAACTGGAGGCTAAATCTGAAGAATATCTACGGTGTAGAAGTAATTCGAAGTGCAATACACTTTCTTCTTCATTTGTAGTCATTTTCTCACAATTATCTCTCAGACAATAATGCTATATATGGCTCTTCGTTTCTCAAGAAAATTGATGAAAAAACTAATACGAGGCTACACTAAAAATTTTGCACAGAGCCATCTAGCGGAAGTTACTCGACTTCTTAAATGTAATTTTGTAAAACAACATTGATCTATTGAAAATCCATCGACGAGTTTAGCACCAAAAAATTTTCAAAACGATCAATTCAAAACAAGAAAAAAAATTTCTCATAAAAATTTTTGTACGATGTGCAGACAATGCATCCTGTATACAATCCTGACTCGTCACGTTCTGATTTCTTTGCGTTTTCGAGAATCAATCAAATTACAAGTTTTAAGACGCCGAATAGGCGGTCAAAGCATATAAAAATCTCATTTCTGAGATATTTATTTAGGACTGGCATAAATACTTCGACGATTCGTTTGTTCGAATGCAAAAGTGTATTGATCTTAGATGCGAATACTTTGAAACACAGCAAAGCTGTTTTTTTCGCAAAAATATACTTTCCTTCTGTTATTTGTGTAAAATTTTTGGTGTACGCCTCGTATGAGCATCTAAAGCACTTCTGAAATACAACAATGTTATTTTTAGGGTGTCACTTTTCCTTCGATGCACGCTATGTTAGCTAGATGGATTCCTCCTTTGGAAAGAAGCAAATTTGCGGCGTATGTTTATGCGGGTAAGTATTATATAAACGAATTATATGGAACCACAAAAAAAAAATATCGTAATTAGAGTAGGCTATGCATTAAACATTCCTTCAATCGGAATGTTAGTCACTTCCGCATAGCCTAATTTATTCTTTACAATTTTTTGCTTTCTTGAAAACACAAATTTAAAGAAAATAGTCTGATCTTAAACTCGTTTAATCTCTCTTTGTTACTTTTATAAAACATATTCGCTCTGTGCGTGACTGACGCGACACCTACCGCCTTCATCTGACAGTTTTGGAGTCTACCAATTTTCAGGTTAAACATATGACATTAATGACATATGTTTGACATTGTTAAATGCAGGCGAAATTGACAATTATTAATAATTAACTTTTTAACTATATTTTTTCAGTTTATGTACAAAATAAATGTAGTATTAAAAACTGGGTTTCTTAAAATTCATCATACTATATCTTTTTAAGCCCAAACGGAAAAGAAAAGTTAAAAATCTAGTACTGGCAAATCAAGTTTTTCACGTGAAAGAGCATATAATTAAAAACAGTAATAGTAAAAGTTATGATATAAAAGTCATCAGGCACTCTGCAGTTAGCTTGAAGCCTTATAAAATATCATTTAAGGTAAATTATTTAAATATTTCCTATTTTAATTGCATAAAAATGATGTTATGTGATATTTACTTTTTCATATTAATCGCACGGATCCATCTTTTTCTTTTCTCTAATTTATATGTAATCTTTGGAAACCTATAAAAACTACACTTGCTATTTTTGCTATTATGAGCACAATTAAATACGCAATATATATTTGCACACATTTTTGATAAAATTTATGCGTATAAAGACTCCAATTGTGTCATATTTCGCCGCTACGCACGCTGGCATCGTTTCAAGGTACCCCTACCATGGTCACACACGGAGCGAATAGGAGTGTGGTCTATTTCCAATGTGATAGTTCGGAATCATAAGCAAATTCCGCAAAATGAGTTAACACAAAAAAAGAATTACTTTAGAGTCGACAATTAAAATGGTGCCATTGGTGTGTTTGCGCCGATTTGGGCACTCTTTAGTCAAAATTAATTATTAGTGTTCTGTAGTGTCTGACAATCGCCATTTACTTTTAAATTTGTGTGGAAATAATATTCGATAATTTTTGCTTTTTGCTACATTACATGCCATTTTTACTTAATCTTCTCAAACTAACTTCTAAAAATATACGTCTCTAACCAAAAAACATGCATTATTTGTGAGTAATGTCACAGTCTACCCTCATTTTATCGATGACGTCGTAGTATTATTATGTTACATAATTCCCAAGTGCACGTGAAAAAATTCAGTTTTCGTAGATCTCAACCAGGTGACTTCGAAACTATTACCACGTTTTTTTTACAAATTAATTTCAGTTAAAAGTTTATTTTAATTAAAATTAACAATCATGACATTAAATTGATCTGTTCCTTTTGTGTCGGTTTTTGTACCTAACTTCACTACACAAAAAGTTGTCGCTTGTTTAATAACCTATGAAATGGTTAGGTATATACTGCACTTCCTTGTTTTTCAATAAAATTAATTTAAAGCCTTTGATCAAATCAGTATAGTCCCATTTTTACCATCAGTATCAGAGATTGGACATAATTAATTTAAGGCAGCATGAAGATAGCTTCAAGTGAAGCTTCACAGAACGAACTATTGGTGTTTGGCAGTGTTGCCATATATTTATAATGTATATGTAATATGCTCCAAACAGCGATGTATCGTTGGCTTCAAATATAAAAATCTTTTAAAAAGTACATTTCTATTATATTGGATATGTATTCTGCAATTTTTAATTTATATAAAACACGAACGAATAAATATTTGTTTCCAAGTTTCCAAAGCAGTTGCCAGATTGCAACAGATGTCTTTTTAACTTTATTATTCATACTGAAATTTTACTATTTGCTTTTCAGAAACTGTTTTAAAACTATTTCCTTTTTTTTGGTAATTCTAAACTATTATTTTTTATATAAAAATAAATAAGACGATCATAAAAGCAATAAGAAAAGACATAAGAAACTACAATGTAGAAAAAACAAAACAGGCAATAGAGCAAAATAAGAACATGAAAGTTTTGAAGAGGAGCGTACAAAAGGGGAAAATAGAAATTAACAAACTGAGAAACAGCACTGGAGAAGAAACAACGAACAGAGATGAAATATTAAGAATAGTCGAAGAGTTCTACACAGAGTTATATAGATCAAGAAAAAAAGATAACAATACGGAACCTCCAATTACACTAAAAACTGGGGTATTAAACCAAGGATCAGATTTAATGCCCGATATAACAAAATCAGAAATCAAAGAAGCCCTGAAGAAAATGAAAAATAATTGAACCTCGGGTGAAGATGGAATAGTATCAGAAGCACTAAAAATTGGAGGGGATGTATTACTTGAAAAAATTAAACAACTTTTCAATATCTGCCTTCACAGCGCCAATATTCCAACAGACTGGACCAACGCTACTATGATTCTATTACACAAAGCAGGAGACAAAGCAAATTTAGAGAATTACAGACCGATTAGCCTCCTCAGCCATATATATAAGTTGTTTACGCGAATACTAGTTAAGAGAATGGAAAGAAAATTAGAGACTTATCAACCAAGGGAACAGGCAGGATTCCGAAAAAGTTACGGAACAAATGACCATCTACAAAGTATAAAAACCCTAATAGAGAAAGCAGTGGAATACAATAAACCGCTAGTTCTAATATTTATCGATTTTCACAAAGCCTTTGACACAGTTGAGCTAAGCAAAATATTACAGGCACTTAAAGAATGCAGGCTAGATTATAGATATACTAAATTATTATACAAAATATACCTGCAGGCAACAACCACTGTCAGATTACATACTAACAGTAATCGCATAAAAATAGAACGGGGGGTTAGACAAGGAGACCCAATGTCACCTAAACTTTTTAATACGGTGCTAGAACATGCTTTTAAGAGTTTGGATTGGATGACAAAGGGAATAAAAATAGATGGAGAATATCTAAACAACTTACGTTTCGCCGATGATATACTTATAATAGCTGAAGATCTAGGTATGGCAAGAGATATGGTACAGGAACTCGTTGTGGCTACAGAAAGTGTAGGTTTAAATATAAATATCTCGAAAACAAAAATCATGACCAATTTGGTACCCAACCAGAACATCAGTATTGGTGGGAAAGAAATAGAACTCGTAGATTGATATAAATACCTGGGACATGAAATTATGATTGGCAGGGATAAACAGACTCATGAACTGAAGAGAAGAATCGGCCTTGGGTGGGCAGCATTTGGAAAACTGAGAGAAACTTTTAAAAGTGAACTGCCCACATGCCTAAAGAGAAAGGTATTTGATCAGTGCGTCCTCCCAGTCTTGACGTACGGAGCAGAAACACTTACATTAACAAAAGCAGCAGCTACCAAACTGAGAGTCACGCAGAGAAGAATGGAGCGGTCCATGTTAGGAATAACCCTGCGAGGCAGAATAACCAACGAAGACATCAGGAGAAGAACCGGAGTGACTGACATCATCGAGAAGATAGCCAGACTAAAATGGAGATGGGCAGGACACATAGCCAGAATGACAGATGGGCGATGGACAAAGAGGTTATTGGAATGGAGGCCAAGGGAAGACAAGAGAAGCGTCGGTCGACCACCTACAAGATGGACTGACGATTTAAGAAGACTCAATAAAAACTGGATGAGAGCGGCGCAAGATAGACGGGGTTGGAAACATGAGGAAGAGGCCTATGTTCAGCAGTGGACTCTTGAGGCTGGATGATGATGATGATTTTTTATATATCATATTGCTTTTGATTGTATGCGTTTTATTTTTAATTGTAAATTTCAACACTGCGAAACAACACTATTTCATGCCCTAAAGCTTCATTTGAGTCTATCTTCATTCTGTCCTAATATTAATAATATCCAAAAGATCTTTTATTTAAGTTTTGTTTTACTTTTTTATTATCTTTTTTGTATATATTTTACTTTCAGGTACCAATTTTGGAACGATCCTTTCGTTACCAATATCCGGATGGCTGTGTTCCCTAAAATTAGATAATGGTTGGCCTTTAAGTTTTTATATTTTCGGAGTATTGGGCATCGTCTGGTACTTATTTTGGATACTGTTAATATACGATACTCCAATGTCACATCCAAGGATCGATCCGCAGGAGAAAGCTTTTATTTTAGCAAGTATAGGACCTCAGGTATGTTACTTGACATATATTGGGCATTTCCTTATAAAACCGGTGCATATCATTCAGTTTTGACGTTGACAATTTCGCACAGTGTAAGGAATTATAAAATGAGGAAAATGTATGATTATTATTATAAATTCATCTATTCAGAGTCGAATTATGAAGATCACAAAATCACAATCACAAAAATAATTAAGTACAATGAAAAATTTTAAAATTTATAAATATAGAAGTAAATTATCAAAATACAAAAAATACCGATTGACAGTTGAATATTATAAAGCATAAAACAATATACTATTAAGATGGTTGTCCAAATTGAGGTCCTTTCACCCGAATTTTTTTTTTGATTTTTGACCGGCATGACAACCACTGAGTACGAAGTTGACGGGTTTACTTTAATGTTTTAGAAACGAAAATAATTTTTTCCTTCTGGGTTTTTTAGTCCAGTTGTCGGAGATTTGACCCCTAAAAATCATATGAACAAGCTGAATTTTGCATAGAATATCAATTGTGGACCACAAAAAAGATGCAAAAAAGTTTACCACTTTTACCCCCTAAAACCGCCCTCGTAGATGGGTAAAAACTCAAAAAAAAAACGATTTACCAAAGTCGTTTTACCAATCGACTTGTACGCTGTAGAAAAAAAATTTTAAATAAAAAATGAAGCTGAGATAATTCTGGATAAAAATGTTACTTAGCACTTTTTCTATAGAATGAACCGTTCTCTCAGAAACAACGCTTGAAGTGACCGGCGATTTTAAATGTCAGTTGGGGCCGCGAAATCAATGTCAAATAAAATGTGTATCAAGTTGAAGTCAAAAGATATCAAAAATTCGATATCTTTTGAACAGAGTGTGCTATCGACAAAAATCAAAATGCGTTTTAAAGATAAAGAACGCAGAGCTTTCTTGTACATATTTGTATTTTACTGGAAATCTGTTCAATAAATAAACATTTCGCGATTTTTGCCATTTTTACAATTCTCGTGAGCTCAATAAAATTCATTACTTTAATTAACCGGTCATTGGAATGATCATCTACAAGTTATAAAAACGCTAATAGAAAAGTGTACAGAGTATAAGAAGCCTATCTTTCTTATATTCGTAGATTATGAAAAGGCGTTTGATACTATAGATCATCATAAAATGCTTCGAGCATTGGCTGACTGCCGCATTGACTACCTATATATCACCTTGATTAAAAGTATTTACGAAACTGGTACAGCTTGTGTCCGCCTTCATGAAGATACCAAGAAGTTTCGAATAGAACGTGGAATTAGACAGGGTGGTACTATCTCCCCTAAATTGTTTACAGCTGTTCTTCAATATATGTTCAAGCGAATGGAACGAGAGGATAACATGGGAATTAATATAAATGGGGAAGATCTGAACCACCTAAGATTTGCCGATGACATCGTTTTAATATCTGATAGAGTTGATAAAGCTACAGAAATGCTGCACACGCTCTATAAAGTGTCAAAAACAATTGGTCTTAAAATTAACACCTCAGAGACAAAATTTATGACCAACCTTGTAGTCAGCGGTAAAATTCTGATTGAGAGCCATAGTAGTCATAGTCCAAGTAATAGCTTCCAAATATCTAGGGCATGAGATTCGCTTAGGTCGAGATAATCAGACAACTGAAATACAAAGAAGGGTAGGTCTCACATGGAGCTGCCTTTGGTAGATTGAATAACATTTTCAAGTCTATTATCCCAGTTTGTTTAAAAAGAAAGGTTTTTAACCAGTACGTTTTACCGGTTCTTACATATGGTGCAGATACACTGACTATGACAAAAAGAACAATAGATAAAATAAGAGTTACACAACGCGCTATGGAAAGATCAATATTAGGTAATACCATCAGAGATAAAGTACCAAACCTAGAAATAAGAAGAAGAGCAGGAGTCACAGATGCAGTTGAAAAAATAGCTATGGCTAAATGGGCTTGGACCGGACATGTTACCAGATTAACGGTTGATAGATGGACCAGAAACATTCTGGAATGGCGACCAAGGCAAGAGGCATATCGAAGCAGAGGACGACCACCGATTAGATGGACGGATGATATCAAGCGCATCACCACAAACTGGATGCAGGAAGCTCAAGATAGAAATAGGTGGAAAATTTTACGGGAGGCCTACGTTCAGCAGTGGACAAATATAGTCTAATTGATGATGAGTGAAATTTCGATTTTTAGAGGCCAATCTTCAAAACAGTTGTGGCAACAATATGAGGCATTTGAAATATGACTAAAAAACGCAGAATTTAAACTTTTACATTACAAACAATCGCACGTCACGGGAAATGCCTCCAAGAATATGGTTTTGCGTGTAATTTGTAGCAGAAGATGAGTAGTTTTAAAAAATGTATTAATGTAATTAAAAATGAGCAGTTTTAAATGTTTCAGATCGTTTGTAATGTGAAAGTTTAAATTCAGCGTTTTTAAGCATATTTCAAATGCCTCACATTTGTTGTCAAAACTCAAAACTAAAATTTCATGTTATAGTTTTCCAAGATTAGGCCCTAGTTATCGAAACTCCATACTGGTTGGTTAATAAAAGGGATATTGATCTCATGAGAATCATAAAAATTGGCAAAAATCACGCCACGTTTATTTATTTAACACATTTATACAAACTCAGTTTCTTTACGACAAAATACAAAAATTGCGTACAAAAGCTGCAGTGTTTACCTTTATAATGCATCTTGATTTTTGTCGATAGGACACTCGGATCAAGAGATATCAAATTTTTACCGTCGAGCTGATACAAATTTTATTGAACATTGATTTCGCGCGCGTAAATGACAATAAAAATTGCCGACCGCTTCAAGCGTTTTTTCTGATAGAACGGTTCATTCTGCATAAAAAATGCTGATAAACATTTTTGTTCAAAATTATCTTAGTTACATTTTTTATTTGAAACATTTTTTTCTATGGCTTACAGATTCTTGGTAAATCGATTTTTTTCCGTTTTCCCCTCTCTACGAGGGGGGTTTTAAGGGAAAGCCCGAGGGTAAAAGTGGTAAAGTTTTTTGCATTTCTTTGGCGTCCTAAAATTGATATTTTAGTTTGATATCAGTTTGTTCGTATGATTTTAAGTTAAGAGGTTCAGTGGCATTTTCGTCTCTGACAACTGGAGTATTTCTTAATTTAATTATGAGGAATTATGCTACAAACAAAAATTTTATAATATTTATGTAAATTTAGAACCAGACTAATTATATAAGATTGTTACATACTGTCATACATACTTTATTTCACCTATTAATAATGAGTGGTAGGAATTTTTGTGTTGTACGTTTGTTTTCGATAATGCTTCTGTCAAAATGTTCCCAAGCGCAGGGAATAAACTGTTGGAAAAAACAAATATAATATTAATTTGTAAATAAACTCGTAAATAAATTTGTTAATTTGAAACTTCTATTTTTTAGGACGACCGTGATAGGTCTTCAATACCATGGAAACATATGTTACGGTGCATGCCTTTATGGGCTATATTAGTAACACAATGTGGTCAGTCTTGGGCATTTTACACCCAGTTGACAGAACTACCAACGTATATGGCACAAATTTTACACTTTGATATACAATCGGTAAGTATCGTTATACAAAAATTCGTACAGTACAGCTTAACGCTCACCAATTATAACGTGGCCGGTGGCAGTACACTAAGTGTAAAAGTTGTGTTACCTACCATGTCACATTCGGTGAGCTGTAGTTTATTTTGTCTACATCATCTTCAAAATAGTTAAAAGTTAGAATGTCGACGTTCGACTCAATTAGAATCAATTCGGGGAAGAGTGATGCCTTGATAGGTTATGGACACAAGAAAGCGATATAAAATCTGACGTGATTGCTGTATAGACACCGCAAAAGAATAGAATATGTCTTAAACTCATCGCTCCCCTGTAAATCCCATAAGAAAATTCATAAGGTTCATACTGGTAATTTTTTCATCATTTCAAGGTCCCGTCTGAACGTCTCGCAATTTTGTAACATTTTGGTATAAAGCATGACATTTGACGTGATCTTGACAAGATAAAAATGACCAGAATGAACCTTATCGTTCTCTTATAGGCTTTAACATGTTGGAATGAGGCCGGTTCTAGCCTATTTACTTTTCCGGTTTGTTAGATTGTGTAGCAGAATCCTAATTTGCTTCTTGATAGATAAATACCATTATCTATAATTCGATTGAATTCTGAAGGAGCATTTTTATTTATTTATACACGGGCATTGCCCACTATTCTACAAAATTTTTAAAATAATATTTTTACATGTAGATATACATGCCATAGAAACACAAGGTAAAAAAATTCAAAAGCAAACATGCTAAGCATTAATACACACATACATATCATAATTTTTACTAAAACTACTTAAAATAAAAGCAAAATAAAAAAAAATCACTTGACATTGTAACGTAACAAAAAACTTCCAGGTTTCAATATTTTTATTTTTTTAATTTCGTGGCATATCCCGTATATTCAATCATTTCTCTGCCGTCCAATCTCTCAAGATTTTTTTATGAGCAGTTTGCAAATTTTAATACTAAAAAAAAGTCCCGTTTATCATCATCATCCAGCCTTCTGCATCCAAAGTTGAACATAGGCCTCCCCTAATTTCTTCCAGTTCTATCGGTCTTCAGCGATTCTTTTGACATCGTGTAGGTGCTCTACCTCTGCTTTCTGCCTGCTCGTAGTCTCCACACTTTAATTTTTTGGGTCCACCGCCAGTCATTCATTCTGGCCACATGGCCCGCCCAGCGCCCAGTTCCACTTCAACCACGCTATGTGCTCTATGATATCTGTGATCCCTGTCCTTTTTCTTATTTCCTGTTTCTAACTCTGTCTCCGAGAGTCAGTCCAAGTAACAACCATTCCATTCTTCTTTGGGCTACTCTGAGTTTGGTTGCTGTGGCCTAAGTTAATGAAAGTGTTTGTAAAAGTTCCGTTAGCCCTAAATATTTCCTTTGAAATATTCTAAATAATGATCCCTTTTAAGATGCGGTTTATTATCTGCAAAGGGCACAGCTATTCCCTGACAACCTCGGTCTAAAGTCAAGCTTTGTTGAACGTAGTCCCCGTAAACCGTTAATTGAATCAAGGTACTTTTTTTCTCTAATATAAATATACCTAATTTTTCGAGTCCAGTTATTTTTCCATCTGCCGCTGAAAAAGATATAACGTTCGATGTCACCATCTCTGTCGAATGACCCTTTTCTTAATTGGGCAAGATCTGGTATAATTATCTTAAATATCTCTTTTTTATTTTTGTATTTCTCCTTTACAGTGTGTCAATTATCTTTTTTTAAGGGTTTTTTCTTTTTGTAAAGTAGGTTTTTTCTCACGAATTTTTACATGCTCGTATCCCAGATGGTTACAATAATAATCTGCGTTACTTTTTTTTATCAATTTGGAGGTAATTCACGAGAAAACATTCTTTTGTATACCAAAAAATTTTGATGCTAACACTTTCTTGGTCAATTTCTAGAACCGAACTCGTTTCGGAGTCGAAGTACCGGATTCACAGCGCTCGTTTGGTTTAGGATCATCTTGGTAGTCCAAAGTCTTTTCCATACTGGTAAAACGAAGCATTAGATTCTTTTTCTTCTTTCTAAAACGCTCCAAAGGTTGCTGAGAAAGTCACACAGCTTTGCAAAATCCCAAACTTCACCAATTCATCCCAAGTCAATATATTGATCACACTGCCTAGTAAGATCTCTAGGGCTTCTACTAAGTCTCCCTCAGTTATTAGACGATTATACAATACCATATTCTTTAATTTCTGCAATACATTGACAGATCTACACTTTTTATCAACCAGTGGTACCATCTTTAGAATAATAAAAAAACTCATTCTAGATTGTGTGTGTGTGTGTGTGTGTGTGTGTGTGTGTGTGTGTGTGTGTGTGAGAGAGAGAGAGAGAGAGAGAATTTTATCACCGATCTGGTTGGTATAGAGGATATTATTTCTCCTTTACCCTAGACTCTACATTTGCTGTGTTTTGCATATATACACCCCGTTCTCTGAATCTGGAAATGATATTCCTCCTCCAACTTATTTTTTTGGTCCAGTTGATCTATTTTACTGGAATAACTGGTCTGGGTTCTCCTGAAGTAAGATAAATAACTGAATTAAGCAGGAAATTTAGTATTTTCCAGTCATATATAGTGTCTTACTCTTAAGCTTAGTAATCTGGAACTGGACGATAATGGTTTCTAATGCTGTTTTTGTCATCTACTCTACTATCTGGGCATTATAATGTAGCAGCTTATTTTTGAAGAGTCCATAGTCTAAATTGGAAGGTGTGTACGTGTTTGCCCATGCAGCGAGATCTGTATAGAGCCACATGTCCAAAATAGAGACAATGTAGTCTGATGAATTGATTTGTTCAGCCTGAAGATGTTTCTTCACCTATTCAAGTAATCTCTCTGAGTTTCATGATATAGAGTGGTAAATGTCCACAGTAGGATTGGTGGATTGTACAGTTACCCCTTGTAATCGCCCCATACGACAGGCAGAAGTTACATTGGAAATATTCTACCGTTGCACATACATTTAGCTCTGAAGAAAGGATTCGATAGTAGATGTTTGAAAACATGTCTCAGAAACATTCCAAATCCTATGATTTTGAGAAATTTATAGAAATTTGGCAAAAGCGACATCCGCCAATAAATCAACAGTACACAACATGACATTAAAATGTGCATTAAATCTTATATACAGTTATTACCATAATGTACATCAAACGTCAATTACTGTAAAGTTTTATCGCGCAGATTTTAAAAAAGACCTATTCTAGTGGCATTGGTTAAATAAATCGTAAAATTTCGCAGATACCTACTGTAACCTAGCCATAATTTCCGTTTGCTGTAATATTGTATTGAAATAAATTCTTCGTTATTTTAGGATGCTTTGCTTTCGGCTGTTCCATATTTCACAAGTTGGATTGGAGGTATATTGTTCAGCATATTCGCTGATTGGTTACTTAGTAAAGGGTACTTATCGCTATCAACATCATACAAGGTGTTCAATTCCGTAGGTAAGTTATTTATACAAAATATATTCTTTAATTATTTTCTCTATTTATTGATGAAAAAAATTTATACCGCAAGGAAAACAGTAAATATTTGTACTGTGGTGAGGAAATTTATAAAGGGAAAAAAAGCAAACCTCAAGATGCTGTTACCTTTTTTCCTGCAAGTACGAGGCATGTTTTTTAAGTAAGTACCGTTTTGCGATTCCGCCGCCGCAGCGCTACGGTCGGCGTTCCGCGCATGAGCGCTGGTTACCTACATCTCTTGTCTATGCACTGACGCCATTACAGTCTGATTCTTCATTGTATACTTGTTTACTCCAGTGTTTAAGATGCCTCCAACAATCGTGAGTCACGCTGATTGTGAAGTACGGGCTGTTATACGATTTCTTAGTGCTAAAGGCGTAAAACCGATCGATATTCATCGTGAGATCGTTGAAGTTTACGGACAAAACATTATGAGTGATGGAATGGTAAGGAAATGGGTGAGAGCATTTAAAGATGGCCGCACAAATGTGCATGATGAAGAACGGAGTGGGCGTCCTTCGGTCGTTAATGAAAATTTGGTGCAGAAAGTGGACGAAAAGGTGAGAGAAAACAGACGCTTTACAATTTCATCATTGTCCGACTGCTTTCCTCAGTATTCTCGTAGTGTTTTGTATCGCATTGTTACCGAGAACTTGAATTACCGGAAATTGTGTTCACATTGGGTTCCAAAAATGTTGACGGATTTGCATAAAACCCAACGTTTAGGCAGTGCATTGACTTTCCTTGAGCGGTACCACAGTGAAGGTGAAGATTTTTTAGACCAAATTGTTACTGGTGACGAAACGTGGGTGGCCTACGTCACACCAGAATCGAAACAACAATCCATGGAATGGCGACATTCATCATCACCCAAAAGAGTGAAGTTTAAGCAAACAATTTCTGCCCGGAAAATCATGTGCACAGTTTTTTGGGACAGAAAAAGAGTATTGCTAGTGGAGTTTCTGCCTCGTAATGAGACAATCAATGCAGCGTCTTATTGTGAGACATTGAAAAATCTGCGTCGTGCAATCCAGAACAAAAGACGTGGCAAGTTGAGTAAGGGTATCGTTTTGCTGCATGACAATGCCCGTCCACATGTGGCTAATCAGACCAAAGATCTCATCAAATCATTTAAATGGGAAACTCTAGATCATCCTCCATACAGCCCTGATCTGGCGCCAACGACTACCATTTGTTCCAGCACTTGAAGAAACACATGGGCGGTCAGCGTCTTCAAGACGATAACGAAGTCAAAACATTTGTGATGCAGTGGTTAACAAGTCAGGCGGCAGAATTTTATCAGGAGGGTATTCAAAAACTGGTGCCACGTTATGACAAGTGCCTCAATATTCACGGAAATTATGTAGAAAAGTAGATTAAGGTACAGGCTTTCATGTAAAAATAAAATTATTGCCATATCTTTGCACGTCTTTTTTCAATTCCAAAACGGTACTTACTTAAAAAACACGTCTCGTACTTCAATTAAAGTCGTTGTGTGATAAAGAGTGTAACTAAACACTAAATTTTAGTAAACTTCTTCAAACTTCCAAAATTTATTCTGTCAGCGGCGTCACACAAACATATTTGCTACAATTTAATAAATTAAATATGAAGCGCTTTAATTTATTGGTATTGTGTTCCATTTTAGCGTCAGTTATTCCTTCTATTGGATTACTCGGCGTAGCATACGTGGGTTGTGACAAGGTAGCAACCCAGCTGCTGCTGGCTCTTACAGCTACGTTCGGCGGTGCTGTATATGCAGGGAACCAAATGAATCACATCGCGTTGAGTCCACAGTATGCAGGTACTATGTACGGAATTACTAACTCTGCAGCCAATATGTGTGGATTTTTGGCTCCGTACGTGATAGGGCTTATAATACAAGGACAGGTAAGTGTCTACACAGTCTCCCCAATGTTCTATTTTGCTTGATAATAAAATTTTGTCGTACTCTATTTTTTGTAATTTTTTTTTTTGGCTTATCATCTTTGGATTAAAATAATCGTAATTGATGTATCAAGTAACAACTAAAATCATATTTATTGTGTATATCCAAAATACACACGTGTACCTACATATAAAGATAAGAAGGACACCTAAGCATATTTTAACTTGATTTTTGCATTAGTCACATTCTAACATTACCAATTTATATACTCTGTAATTATGAATTGCCTAGCTGGGTTTAAGTGACTTGCTTTAGATTTGATTATCATCTATTTTTAGTGGCAAATTTTTGATAAAATGGGCACAAGAATTATACATTAATACTGATGGCATCACTGAAATTCTCTTTTCTAAAATAGTTAGTTTTTTATTTTAGTTCATTTTGCAGGACAATACATATACACTACTCTCCAAAATTAACGCACGACGTCAAATGTAGTATGATTTCGAAGCTATTTTTCTGTTGAACTGTTGATTGGATGATGTTTTTATTTTCACGTTATAGGGACAATTCTAAGGAATTATCGTACCAATGTTTTCTGAGAAATATCGACGTTTTAATTATATACGGAGTGTAAAAATAAAGTTATGTTTTTTCTTCTTATTTTGCAGCACCCTGTGGAATTTATTAGAAAAAAACGCTACATCTTATTAATATTTTGAGATAGCTTCATTCTTTCTCAACATTTTCGTTAAAAAATCATCTTGATTTCTCTATTATCAAAAGAGAAAAGTACGTTTTAAGCATTAATTTTCTACTCTCCAAAAATAACGCACCTCCTCAACTGTACCACAATTTTTAAGCTATTTTTCTAAGTAATTACTGTTTTAATGTTTTCTGAGAAATCTCAACGTTTTACCTTTATAGGGGTGTATGAATAAAGTTGTGTTTTTTTGTCGTATTTCGAAACACCTTGTAAAATTTAGAATTCGAAACAAATGCTACATTTGATTCATGTTGTAAGATAACCTCATTTTTTTTTTTCAAAATTTTCGTATGAAAATCATCTCGATATCTTTATTATCAAAAAAGAAAAGTAAGTTCAAAGCATAACGTAATTTTATTGAATTGTAATACTCATTAATGAAAGCAGTTACACTGACAATATTGTTTACAATTCACCATGTACATATGTACCGTATTTCAAGAAATCTGAGCCGAGATGAATATGTGCAGGCAATTACTTTAGCTGATACAGGGTTAAGTTATCGTAAAATAGGCTTAAGGTTAAGAGTATCTCATACTACAATATCACGAGTCATTCAACGTTTCCGAGAAACAAACGACCATACGAGACGGCGTAGACAAGGAAGAGGAAGACTCACAACACCACGTCAAGATCAGTTTATTAGGCTTCGTGCTATATGAGAACGTTCTGACACAATGAGACATTTACAAATGCAAGTGGCAGATGTTCATAATATTCAAATTAGTAGGAACACTATACAAAGGTCTTGTTGAACAAAATTTGCATGTCAGGATATCAGTCAGAGAACTACATAGTTTTAAACGTTAATAATCGTAGAAGTAGGTACCTAGATTGCAACTTGCCAGAGACCACATTGACTGGAATGTTGATGACTGGGAGCACGTGTTGTTCACAGATAAATCGAGGTATTACTTATATAGCTCAGATAGACATCTAAGACTTATTCGACTTCCAAGAGAACGCTATGAACAGTATAACATAAGACCTATGACTTTATTCAATGGAGGATCTGTAATGGTTGGTCCGTGATTATTTGGACAAGTTTGGGAAACAAACAATGAACTGGCCGCCCTGCAGCCCTGATCTAAATCCTCTAGAGAATTTGTAGGAGATTATTGATCGTGAACTGAGGAGCCGATAACCACTATCTGTCTTTTAAGTATGCCTCGTCGCTGTGAAGAAGTGATTAGAAATAGTGACGGAAATACTCGTTAAGTGTTTTTAGGAGAGGGAACTTGTTAAAAATTATTAAGGTTATATTTTCTTACGCTTTAGTTGTATTAAATGTCAATAAATTTTATGCAAGGAATGTTTTCTTTGCTTTAAACGTCTATAACAACTTGTTACAGTGAAAGTTCTGTATAATCGTTGATAATAGAGATATCGAGATAATTTTTTACCAAAATGTCGAGAAAAGATGAAGCTATCTTGTAATATTAACAAGATATGAAAAAACATAACTTTATTTTTACCCCCCGTATACGTGTAAAACGTTAATATTTCTTAGAAAACATTAATACAGTAATTTCTTAGAAATAGACCCATAATTTGAGAAAAAATCATTGAAATCCAATCAACGGTTTAGAAGAAAAACAGCTTCAAACTTATGATACATTTGCATTTCATGTATCATATGCAGATGATGCATGTGCATTAATTTTGGAGAGTAGTATATAAAATAATTCGTGAGCAATATCATACTTGTGCAAAGACCCAACTAATAGACTGTAAATGTGTGAATAATGATTTTCTTGTTTAAAGGAAACCCTCGGACAATGGAGAATGGTCTTCTACCTTGCAGCTGGCATTAACATCGGCACAAACTTATTCTACATCATGTTCGCCAGCGCCAGGGAAAGATCTTGGTCGAGGTCTCGACGTTTGAGCAACATCAACTGACAAGCACTGTATCTCGCCATGATGGTCGATGCCTAGGCAATTTTTGTATGATATATTAGGTAGTATTAATAAGTACAATATTTAATTTTATATAAAAATAGGGTAAAATAATCTTAAGAGAACAATGTGATCGAATATTTTTATTCCTACTGTAAATTATGAACCTTTATATTCCAAAGTTATCTATTAGATAATATATAATTTATTTTCGATACTCCAGTTGTTGTTTTATTTTTGTTAAACGATGCTAAAAGCTCTGAGACCGAGAACGTATTTCCTGACTAAAAAATCTTCATCAATAATAATGGAGTCAGTATCACAAAATTTTTTAGATGATAGATTAGGCTCAAATTGCGCTGATGAGACTAAGATATGTAAAGAAAAAAATGCCATAAGCAAGAGAATGTGTCGAAAAATGAAAAAGTCAATACAAAAACATTTTGAACTAAAATAAACTATATAAAGCTTGGTCTGGTCCATGATATAAAGAATACCAGGTATGATATTGCGCAGGCCACTGTCAGCAGATCCCCTACTCTTGACGTCACAATGAGAGTGGTCGCTATAGTAATATATCTGTTTATAACGAGAATTTTATCAATTTTTTAACTTTTGGTTTCTTTGGTGAGCTTTTTGTAGATTTATGGTGTTTTGTAAAATTTAAGTTGATTTGTACGCTTTTTAGTGTGAAAAGATAATTATTAGGAATATTTTGAACTCTTTATGCGATTTTATAAGTGATAGTGGCTTTGTAGGTATACCTACTTTACATGGACAATATTTTGGTATTTTAAAAGTTATAAATAAGGTATGTTTAATTATTATTGGGTCAGTACTTAATATTCAACCATACTCGTACCTCTCCTGTATTTTTTAGGGGCTTTCGCTAGGAATAATTTAGAAGCTAAACATAAAATGCGTTGTGGAGTAGCTGATTGTTTGAGTGATAATCAGACAAGAGATGCCGATAAAGTTGGTAGGTTTCATGGTTTTCTCAAGGACTTCAAGGTAGTGAATAAACCGTGGGTCATTGCTTGTCGTGAAGACAAATTTAATACTAAAACCTCAAAGATTTGTTCCAAACACTTTAAGCCGAAAGATTTTAAAAGAAATTTGCAGCATGGATTGCTGTAATATAAATCAAATAAAGGACCTAAGCTGAAGAATGCTGCTGTTCCTTTTCTTTATCTGCCACAATCGAAAAGTTTATTCATAAACCAACTTAAAAGGCAGGAAAGGCTTTCCGTCGAAGAGGATTGTGGAATAGATAATTACACAATCTCTTTCGCTCTCAAATGTATTTTAGAATTAAGAAGTTAAACCAAGCACTTAAATAAGATATAGGAAATAGAGAAAATTAAAGAAAATTGTAACTTAAAACCTTGTGTGTTTATTTGTTTTGTCGATTTTATTACAGATAATTACTGATCAATTATTTTCATCTGTTTACGTGCAAATAGACGAATGCTTGATCCCCTCCTTGAGACTGGCGCCAAATAAGACAAGCTAATCAAAAGAGAGCTCGTACAATTTACGAAGATTGCCTTCCTAGGATTAAAAAGCGAAGAATACAAAAAAAAGTTTTAAAATTTATTTATTTTACAGATTTATTTTTGTTCGCTGTATTATTTATTAATTTTTTAAATCAAAATAATAAAACACCTATATTTCAATAAATCCGAAATAGGTCAATGGAAACTCTCCTCCTCCTAAGCGCCTTCTCTGTTGAGGTTGGCGATCAATATGGCAAATTTCTCTCTATTCTGGGCTTGATCAATTAATTCATTTCCTTTTGTGTGGGTCCAATCTCTGATGTTTCGTATCCAAGATTTTTTCTTTGGTCCTATGCCCCTTTTACCTCAATCTTGCCTTCTAATATTACTTGGAGCTGCTCAAATTCCCTATGGCGCATTATGTGTCCTAGATATCACGTTTTTCTAATTTTGATAGTATTGACCAGATGAGGGCGTATGTTCATTGCTCTCAGTACTTCTTCATTCGTAGTTCTGCTGGTCCAGCTTATTCTTAGCATTCGGCGGTACATCCACATTTCAAATGAATTTAATTTGTGGACGTCATACTGTTTTAATGTCCAGGTCTCACAGCCATATAGTAATAGAGACCACACATAACACTTTAGTGTTCTTAATCTTATTGAGACTGATAGCTTGGGGTTACAGAGCATTTTACGCACATTCATGAAACCAGATCTTGCTATTTCAATGCGTCTTCTAATTTCTGAGTGGTCTAGTTGACTATTTAGTTCTCTGCCCAGGTATATGAAGCTTTGGGAACTCTAAAGGGTGATACCATTTATTTGTATGTTAGGTGTAACTTGTTCGTGGGGGTTTTTGTGGAATACCAGAATTTTGGTTTTGGAAAAGTTAATGTCCAAGCCCAGCATGTGACTTTCTTCTGATAATATGTTCATCAATATATTTTGTTGGTCTTCTGTTTCTGCTAATACTACGGTGTCATCGGCATATCTTATATTGTTAATGATTATTTCATTGGCTCTGGCACCTTGAGGGCGATCTTCAAGAGAAGCTCTGATTATATTATGTTCGGTATATACATTAAATAATAGGGGGGATAAAATGCACCCTTGACGCACTCCTCGTTCTATGTTAATGTACTTGGTGTTTCCGTTCTCTGTTCGAACGCATCCTGTGTGGTTCCAATATGTATTACTTATGATAGCTATGTCGTGTCCGTCCAACCCTACTTCTTTTAGCACCTCGATCAAAATTTTCCGTGTTTGATTTGGTCAAAGGCCTTTCTATAATTGACAAAGCACACATACAGCCGTTTTTGAACCTTTCCGCCATCAGTGTCAATCCCATAATTTCTTCTCTAGTGCCTGTACCCTTTCTAAAGCCACATTGAGAACGACTCAGGTATTCTTCACACTTATTTTGAATTCGGTATGGAAACTCTATTAACCTATAAAATGACTTTTAAATGCTAATTAAAAATTAATTGTGTTCCAAACGCCGATATTCTTACGGGGAATATTTTAAAATCACTCTCATTGTGACGTAATGCGCGAACTCGTTCCAATTTCGCGCTCGGGAGTATCATTTTTTGTACCTGTTATTCTTTGTATCATGGGCACAGTATATTGCTTATCTTTTTAAGCAATGTACTGTGTCATGGGTCTGGTCGCAAGTAAATAAAGAAAAAGAAGAATGTATCTACACCTATAGCAAAGAATATAGACGCTAAGCGTCTATATTCTTTGCCTATAGTATGGTATATTCCTGTGTCGAACATTTTCTTCAAAATTAATTTAACACATTGCTTTATTACATGATTTTTAAGTGATTAATTAATTACACTATAAACATATTCGTCTAAAATATTTCTGATATGCCTTAGTCTCTTCCCAACCTTAAATGGCATTTTGATCAGACAAATACAGTCTAACATAACAACAAGGCGATAAAAAAGTATAATGACTCCGTTTAATTATCTATTCTCTGTTAGTTATACAAATATTGTTTATAGTAAGTAAAAAAATACATAGTATATCAAAAAGGAATATAAAACGTAACCTAAATATATCACAAAGAACACATATTAAACAGTGGCGCACCTAGAATTTTCTTGGGAGGGGGTGTTTGGTCGGGCACCGAATTTTTTTTATGCTAACTCCATTTTGAGTCCTTAACATTTGGGTTTTAGTTTAATTTAAAGTACTAAAGATAGCAGTGCCAAAGATTTAGGTATCTTATCCTGCCTACCAACTAAAACCACCCTCTCCTACTTGTGCGCAGTTTACTGTCGCACGTACCGTACTCCGAAAGTGGGATGGCCGCTGTAAGGCTGACAACATTTTTGGAACACTCCCTTCTCTTATCTAGATCTTATCACTGTCGTTGGTCCGGCTGGTGTTTCTCTTCTTATTCTTTTTTTTTTAATTAATATTCGGATGTAATTGTGAACACTATTCCATCCCTCCTTACGTCCCGTCATCTTTACGATTATCTCTCTCACATTCACAGGGTTCATACCTACTTCGTTATACATTCTGTTTCTGTCCACTGTTCACCTATTACACTCCAGCATTGCGTGAGTAACAGTGTCGGAATATTCGCAGTATAGGCATTTATCTGTATCTGTCTTTCTGAACCTATAGGAGATACGCCCTAAAACAGACCCAGTCCCTTAGGCTCGGGATCAGCATCTTGGTCCACTGGGCAACATCTTCCGTGTTGTTCCACTCTTCTTACCATCTTTCCATTGATCTTTCCCTTTCTTTTTTTTTATGGCCGTTGTCATAGATATGTCTTCTTTCTACTGTTAACACATGCAGAGGAACACAACCCGTAATAGTCCATAAGGCCGCCGCAGATACAGCCCTGTAGGCGCATGCTACTCGCAACACACTCGTTCTGTCTACTCTTATCATGAGCCTAATATTAGATATCTAAATATAATGAAAAATATTAATTTAAATCCTAAATTGTATTTTAAATAATAATTTGTAAACAAATTAAATTTATAATAAAATGTCCAAACGGCTTTGCTTTAGAGCATATTATTATTACCTCTTCTTCATCTATATGAATGTCCTGATTTAGTCTCCCTAAAACCAAAGCTAAACCATTTAGTCTCCCTTCGCTAATTCTTCTTCTTCAAGTGCCCTCTCCGCTACGGAGTTTGACAATTATCATTGCTATTCATATCTTTGAACTGTTGTTCTAAATAATTGGTTAGATGTGCACTGGAACCAGTCTCTTAAATTGTGCAGCCAAGATATACGTCGTCTCCCCACGCTTCGTTTGCCCTGAATCTTTCCTTGGATAATTAACTGGAGCAATCGGTACTTTTTCCCTTCTCCCTTCGCTAATATAATTTGTTAAATATGTTGTCAAATCTTATAATTTAAGCGTTCTTTCTGAATACATAAAAACACAATAATTATTGTGTATTGTATTCTACATATTTAAAGTGGTAATTTAATTATTAAATTAGCGTTTTGGATTTTTTGCATTGTATGTGAACGACAAGTTATGTTTTCTTACTATTCTTTATAATATATTTTTTACTTTATATGCCCTGGGGTTGGGGTAACCCCCCGTCCCCCTTGGATGCGCCAGAGTATTACAGAAAAAGATTTATGGCAAAGTCACGGTAAGCAGTTCAGTGGATTTTCTGCAATAAGTCATATATTCTTCTGAGCAGTAAAAGCAATGTTTCAGAAGATATTTGTTTACAACTTTTTCGAAACTATTAAAGCTTAGCTGTTTAACACTTTTGGTAAAATATTGTAATAGGTATAATTAAGACAATTTTTATCTGAAAGGCGTAATCTACAGCGATTTGTTCATAAGGCGCGCCGCACATTGAGACGCAGGTGACGCAGGCAACACAGCGTAGGACAGCACAGGTTTCTGTTTTACGTACAATTACATTACCCCGCGCGAATTGGAACGCAGGGCAGGGCAGCAGCACAGAACTGTGTTTAAGAAAACCTGCCAGCACAGTCGTCCGGACACAGATTCCTGTGCCACGTGCAGAGCAGTTTGTTAATTTCTAGTAAAATTTGGTGTGGTTATATTCGAAATGAATGAACAAATAATCGAATTGGTGAGAAGTCAAACAATTCCTTACGATACCAACGATCCCAATTATTTAAAAGCAAAATTAAAGGATGAATTATGGAATGAAATAGGAAAAAAAGCTAAATTTAAAAAGCGGTAAGTTAAACAAATACTTTTAATTATATTAATTATATCAGAACAGTAAGTAGGTACATAGCTACGTTATTGTTAAGGGCATAGGCGCAAAATGTCGCCCGTCAAAATGTTAAATGTGTTTTAAATGCATTCATTGCATCCTGAGAAATGAATCCAGAGAAAACTAATAAAAGTTAAATATTTTATTTTCAAGATTACTATTACCGTTATTACCAATAACGCTTCGTCTCGGATAAGGTCGCATCAAATTTTCTGTTAGCGGAAAGGCCTTATCGCCCACAAAAACGTATGGTAAATGCACTTCAGCTGTACCAAATAAAGTCGACTGTGGAAGACCCAAAGTTTTTCTCATCATTCTTTTCCCAAGTGGGCTGCTTGGGAAAAAGTGTCTAAAAAGCGGAGCTGCTTCTGTCATCATAAAAAAATGGAAATTTCAAAAACAGATGGATTTTTTGATTCCATATATGTCCAACAGATCACGTGAAGGTAATTTACAAGAAGAATGTGAAGATGAAGACCCACAACAGGAAGACTCCATAGTTGATCCAGACGGTGAAATTTTTGACGAGGTAACCAGCGACAATTGACATGATACCTCAGAAATCGAGAGTGTTAAAAATGACATTGTTAATGAGCCGTCTACGTCTATGGTATTGTTATAAAAATAAATAACGAAAAAGAAAATGCCAAACGTAAGGCAACTTAAGACCAATTAATCACAAATCAGCTAAAAATAAGAAACTTAAAAATGATGATATACAGGAAATGACAAAGCAGTCAATTACGCAACGTCAAAAAAGGGCCGAAGAAAGAGCAGTTGAACGGGCAGCACAGAAGCCTTTGGATGATGATCTCTATCATTTTTATATGTCGATGTACAAAATAACCAAAAAAACGCCTCCTAAATTTCAACATCGTGCAAGAAATGATGTGTTTCAAGCTATATCGCAGCTGGAAGCTGCATATCTAGAAATTCAGGATCCCAGTCAAGAAAACTACACTCATAGTGAACAAAGAGTTTTTACAGGTGCATATGTTAATACCCATTATTCAGCAGCCCTCTTACTCGTCAACACCTCTTCCATCACCAAGTTCCAGTCACAGTAGCCAGCATACTGAGAATCAACATTGAAATAATCCTCTAGCTCCTATTCCCAACAACTCTTTTTTATGCTCAAATGATTACAACTCTAGAAGCACCAGTAACTATTCATCTACTACACTCACCCCCAGGTTGTTGCTGAGACATCTCCTCAAACCGCTAATACCGGAAATATTCGTAATTTTGTGTAAAATTATAGAGTATAGAATTATGATTGTTTAAAATGATATTTTTGTATTTTTTAATAAAACATAAAAATAATACCATAAAAAAACAGCTAGTTTTTCTTTGGTTCCTATTGGTTTTTGGGCATTACAACCATCTGAATAAATACTGTTTTCTATTATATTATGTACTTCATCAACTTGTTTTCTGCTTAACCGAAAATAATTTAAATAACGAGACTCAGAGAATTCAGATGATAGTGTAGATTCCCCATTCTTTTTCACACAGTTGCTTTTCCAAAATGATTTTTTTCTCTTTGACATGTTGAATAATAAAACTGATTTTTCAAATTCTGTGTCTGACTCTGATTCGGAACTGTCCAGAAATAACGCCATTATTTAAATTATAAAATTCTCTTTCTATGTTCATATATATAATATATTTGATATTCGCACCTCAAAATTTTCAAGAAGACTGCTTCCAAATATGCGCTCACACTGCGTGACACGTATATTTTCTGACCTGTGTAACCTGCTCTGCACTGCGTCCCAATGTGCTGCTTGCTTAAGTAGGGACATTTTCACCTATTGTGAACGTGAACATCAGACTGTTTTGTTAAATGGGACCGCTTTCTCTGAATTTCAGTCAGAACTTGAAATATCAATAGAGTATATAGGTAGCGGCATAATTTTGAATTTGATAAAGAAAGGTCGGCAGTGTTCTAGATAACTAATCCCTGCTAAAATCCTTATAGTTTTCTTTTGCATTCTAAAAATTTGAAGTGCCTTTGTTGAATTGCCCCATATGATTAATCCATAGTTTAGGTGAAAGTGGAATAAAGAAAAATAGACAACCCTTGCTAGTTGGCGAATAACTAATAATGAAGTTAATTGCTTTTTCTTTAGTTGTGAGATATGGGCCGACCAGTTCAGTCGATTATCTATGGTTATTCCCAATAGTCTCTTTCTTATCTGGATCATTATGTAAATTACTTACAGATATAACCAAACTTTGCCTTTTATCAGAGTTAAGTATTAGTTTGTTTGCAGAAATATGTGCTAGATTTAGTAGAAACTTCCTCATAAGGTATTTTTAAATCATCATTATTTTTTCCTGATATAACGTATGTCGTATCATCTGCGAATTGTACGGAGATATGAATTTAGGCAAATCGTTGACATAAATAATAAACAAAAGAGTTCCTAAGACCGAACCTTGTGGGACTCCATGTTTTACGGATATTAAATCGGAGAGATGACCTTTAGACACTACCGCTTGGTGTCTGCAACATAGATAAGAAGTTATAATCAGAGGGATACCTCTGATTCCATAGAAATTTAACTTGTGGAGCAAAATGTCGTGTGAAACGCAGTCAAAAGCCTTCAAGCCCCTCAATTACCTCGCTCACAACATTAAATACCGCGTTCGTAGTAGAACGAGCACTTCTGAATCCATATTGTGAATTGCTTAAGTAATTACTTATTTGACTCAAAATAGGAATAAAATTGTTGTTTGATAACAAAAAACCAAAAAACATTCCCAAAAGTAGAAACAATGCTTATGGGTCTGTAATTGTCAGTTTCTGAGGAATCACCTTTTTTGTAGATAGGTAGTACTTTAGAGTATTTTAGTACTTCCGGAAATACTCCAGTTGATAGAATTAAATTATTAAGTTTAGTGAAAGTTATTTTATAAGATTCTTTTAAAATTTTGCTATTAATTTCGTGAATGTCCCTACAATTAGAATTACTAAGAGACTTTATTATTTGAGAGACCTCTTCTTCCACAATGGGACGACAAAAAGGACTTGCTTCGGAGAAGGATAATTTCTATAATTGAAGAAGACATCGACATTAATAGTGGGAAGACATGTAATTATATTCTCTGCAATTGTAATAAAAAATTGATTTATTTCGTCTGGAGGAAGATCAGGTTGTACCGAACTGAATATTGTATTGTTTCTTTCAAAATTTACCATTTTCCAGCAGTCTCTAGGTTTATTATTGGAATTAGTAATAAAATCACAATAAGCTGACTTTTTAGCATTTTGTAATTGTCGATTATATTCAAATTTTTGTTGTTTATATACTTTGAACAAATCGGGATCCTTAGTGGCATCTGCAATGTGTTTAATAAGAGAAAGATTAGATCTATAAGACCTTAATTCAATTTTAAACCATTGCACGGATGTTTTTTCAGCAGTTTGTCGTATTTTTCATAGATATTTTCAGAAAAATTGTCATAATGTTGTCGATGCAACTACTGAACTGGGATGGGATTCTAGTATAATCGTTTATAGTTACTTTTAGACCAAACGCTGTTAATAGATTTTGAATATCAAAAGAAGGGCCAGATTCAATGTTAAAATGTATACATATTAAAATCATCAAGTATGATCAGTTTGTCTACTTTACTAAGCAAGGATGTCAAAGTCACCCTTACCTGATCTGTATAGAGATAAAATATTGGTTTTCATTGAAGGTACATAAATTGCACAAAACTTTGCATTATATTCATTTAGATTAAGAGAAGAATACATAAGATTTTCTTTTACATAGTGGAGGATAAAAATGGCCCAATGATCAATTGTAGCATTTGTGTCTTATTATTATTCGTGAAAATACACAATATGGTTCTATATGATGAATTATTAGAGTATACCTCTGGTGGACAAAGTGTGAACGATTTTGACAGTTCCATATGATCAGTTATTATTAGTAAATGAACAACAAAGACTGTAGCTATCTTGTAAATAAAGTCTATAAGACACATTTATGAAAGATCTTTACAGAATTTTTAAACTAGATATTTGGAGAGACAATAAAAGTCTTGTTCACTATACTATTGTGCAGCTTCTACAAAAATAAAAGAAATAATTTAATATTTTATTTAATAAACTTAATTATAACACTATATGACAGGAGTACAGTAATTTACTTTATATTTTTACATATTTCATTACTTATTCATATATATCTTCTTTGTCTCCAACGTACCGCACAATATCTGCAGGTCTCAGTAATTTTTCTGCATCAGCATCTGGGATTTCAAAGCCGAATTCATCTTCCATGGCCATAATGACTTCGACATGGTCTAGAGAATCTAATCCAAGATCATTGATGAAGTGGGAGTTCAAAGTCAGCTAAAATCATATTCTGAATTGGTATTATAGTTTCAGACAAATGTTCACGGTTGAATTTAATAAGATAAATATATTTCTTTATCTAGTCACGCACTGGAAGCCATATAAGATATATTATAGCTAAATAGTGAAATATAATATATATTAAAGATTCCAGATATATTATATTATGTATTTAGTATCTCAAACAGACAATGGTGGCCAGTAATATTAATTTCTTGTTAGATTTGATTGACAGTTCATCTGAGGATGATTATGATGCTGAAGTTGATGCTGCTCTCACATTTCTTGCTTGGAATAGTAACAGAAAAAAAAAACAATTTTGGGTAGCTATTCATATAAAATGCAGAAGAGAAAGTGGAAAGATTTTGCAATATTTGAAGAAAAGTGATGAAAAGTTTGTAAACTATTATAGAATGGAGAGACCATAGATTTCACGTCCTCAATAAGATGCTCCATTTTGCCCTTGAAACAAAACACAACAGTTTTGGTAGACTGCAAAACGAAGAGATATAGCAGGGAATGAAATATGCCTTAATATAAATATAAAATACACTTGAAAAGACATAGTCAAAATATACTATAGTATATCACATATATAAAAAATATATATTATCGTTCTGTGTATGCAGGCTCACTCATTTCTATAGCGAGGGGTATTTCTGTAATATATAAAAAAGTTATACACATTATAACATCCCTGTGTGTGGCCCTTTTGACTTTTTTCTTAATTATTTAATATATTGTCCCAAGCAGTTCACTCTAAATTGGCTATAGCCTGGTCTAATCCACACCTTACAATCCTTATTTCATTGATGAATTTTTGTGTCTTAAAACTGAACTAGGCTGCTATAGGGTAAATGAGTAATAATAATTGTTTCAATTATCAAACAAATTATAGGCCTTAAAACATTTGAAAGCCTGTTGATCTTCCGAACAACGAAATATATACTTCTTAAAATTTATACTAAGAGCTGGACAAATAGAAACCTAAATAAAAAATTTGCTTAGAAATACTAAATAATTCATGATCTTTTACTTATAGGTGACTTGATTGCTTTTATGTCTAAACAAATATGCGAAATATTATCCTGAGTAGCATTGATCAAGCAAGCCATTTTGAATTTAAAGGACAGAAAAACCTTTTCAACATACATAAACTACTAATAATCATTCTACAAGCAAAAGATCACATGGAAGAGACTGTAACCACAATTTAAGTTAACAGGTCTAAATCATATTATGTTTCAACACGCTAAATCATTTTTATTTTAATACGAAATGACGATATCTAAACTTTAACATTGATCCTTTAATGTTGAACGCTTAGAGTCTTAGGTTGATAATAATAAAATCATTAATTTTTTAAATCTTAATCTTTTCTGGAATAATATAATAAAAAATTTAAATATTTAACTAAGAAATGGATTATTTGCCAATTTCCAATTTCTAGAGTACCACCAATAAGACACTCTTCACTTATTTTTAGTTTTTATTGATTATTTAAATGACTGTGATTAGCTATTATAATTTAAAGTTCCTTGGTAACATTATTTCCCAAGAAGATTCCACAAACTGCAACAAAATCTGGAAGACTACTAACAAGATCCAATGAATAACCTCCCTGTAAATATCAATAAATTCTCTACAAATAAAATGGCCAATATATACTTCTTTATGAACTACAATCTATTAATTCAATTAAGAGTGAACTGAACAAGCATATGGAAAACTTTGCTCAAAGTCTACAGAAGACAAATAAGTTTTTCTACATTTACAGTGGAATTAACAACTTGTAGTATAGTACAATAGCTGAGAATAGTAAAGGGAAACAAAGCTTACTTTCCACTCACCCATGTGTTCCGCTCCAAAAACACATACTGGAGATTGAAAATCAGGGTCTACAAAACTATAATCAGACCAATAGTATGCTATGGATGTGAGACATGGGTGAGACCAAAACGAATGAAAAGTCTTAAGGAAGATATTTGGATCTATTAACGAAAACAGAGTATAGAAATTAAGGTACAACCATGAACTCTACAAACTGTTCAAAGAGGCACTGATCTCAGAAATTGTTAAACTTCAGAGACTTCGATGGGCTGGTCATGTAGTGAGAATAGAGACCAGAAGATTGCCATAAAGAGCATTAGATAGTAAAATGCAGGGTGCAAGAGCAAAAATGGAAGGCCACAGAAAAGGTAGGAGGATGAAGTGGCTATAGACATGCAAAATTTGCTAGATGTGAGAAGCTGGAGAAGATCATCACAGGACCAGCGAGGTTGGAAGCATAGTTTGGAGAAGACCAATGCTCGATTTGGACTGTAGAGCCATTGGAGAGAGTACAATAGCTGACAAAATAACTGCATCTCAGTATTCATGATGGAATGTTTAATACATTTAATGATTTTTGTCACTCAAAATAATAGAAAATGTCTAGTATACCAACGAAATCTTTGGCATTAAAGTTTAAAGCTTCAAAATGGTGTTAGAAGTCAGAGTTGTCAGTATACTGAAACTGCTTGGTTAAAGTTACATAAAAAATTAAATATAAAATAAAAATTTATTTTGTTTTCCCAATTATTTTGGTACTATTCCCAGAAAAGATTACAGCTCTTAAAAAATATACATAACTTTTAATAAAACTGACATTAGCAATGCTAGAAACAATATTTATGTGTACTACTGTACCTTTTCTGGATTAATTTTGTCATACAATTTTAATACTAACAAAACTCTTTCACCAATGAGTTGCAAAGTCAGTGGTGGCTTAGAACTGTAACTTCTCTGTTGTGGTGAAACGAGTCTCTGAAATAAAAAATATTGATATAAGTAGGTACCTTTTCTGCAGTAACTTTATCATATGAAGAACACACTTTCAGCACCCTCTGTTTGATTTCGTCTTCAGAAGGTTTAGTTTTTATTACTTCTGGTGAATAGAATCTAGTCTAACAAACAAAAAAATAAAATTGATTTAAATATAGCTAAGAATTTTACATTGTTGAATGTCAATTGTGACAGTATTTTAAACTAATTTACAAACATTTTTGCTTATTTTAGTTTTCGTATGTTCCAACTGGTTTAAACTACTCTCAAATAATCAGCCTTCAAAATTTTTCTTAAAAAATTATAAAAGCGGCCTCAAACAAAAAATGAGGTTATGTTATGTAATATTTTACTCTTACATGTGTAATATTATTTATATTGCAAGTATTTTCTAATGAACTTGATAGATAAATTACAGTAATTAGCAGCTAAAACTTACCTGTACATCGATCAAGGAGCAAGGTTTACTTTGTGAGCTATTTTGTAAAATATCATTGCATCTATTTACTAATGTTACTGCCAAAGGCCTTGTGCTGAAAGATCGTAGAGATGAGGAATTTCTACACACTGCCCTAAAGCTTTTCGCTAATAAACTAGCCATTTCTTAGTGTTTCCAAAACTGCACCAGTTAAATTATTTTTCTGGCAGCTTATCTGCCTTCAGAAAATGAAAAATGAAGATGGATATGGCAAATGGCAAAGCAGATGGATAATGACGTCAGTTGTCTTATGTCATATCTTAAGCCCATTTTGAAATAAATGTCAAAAGTCCAAATCTCAAATTAATTAAATATTTGAGACAATAATAAAAATACGACATAGTATTATCTTTTTGCATGTTTCTGTTCAACTTTTAAAATCAAGTAATACAATATGAGAACAAAAGGAATTTTTGAAAATTATTATAAAAGACAAATCTAAAAAATGGAAATTAAATGCCAGAGACATCTATTGTTAATACATTTAATTTCTATGATTTGTTGTTTGCTTCCCGCTATTTGTGAGTTAACCTCAAAAATAATTTGAAATATTTATCTTAATTGTATTTTTGATTCAGTAGCGTTAATTTTTGTTTTATCTTTATTAAATATGGTACAAAAGGAATCTCAGAAAGTAAATTTACCTTGGTAAGTATTAGTTTAGTGCAAGTTTGAGAGAAACAAATCAATTTGTTATGTTTTTAGCAAACTTCTTATTCCCCTTTATTCTAAAATGTATCTTCCCTTTAACAGGAATAGTGATATTCTAACAGTGATGTGATTCTTAATTTTTTAGTATATCATCTACCTGAATAAAAAGTGTTCTTGATAATTTACCAATATTTTTAGTGGGTTACCCTATAATATAATTTTAGTGTCTATTCAATCAAATGCTAATGTTTTTATTCATTCTAGGGTTGAAAAATATCGTCCAAGTAAACTTGATGATTTAGTTTCTCATGAAGATATTATAAAAACAGGTGAGATTGTATCTTTGTATCTATTTCATAATTTGGAATATGAATGGTGTTAATTTAATTATGCTATTTAAATAGTGCAAGTCTTTAAATTATCTTGTTCCTATTTGGTAGATGGAATAATTTGTTTTTATTATTGAATTATTCTCCCAATCATGAAGTGTTTTGAAAAGCTGAACAATTTTAACTTTTAAAATGTTGGCAAACTAACAAATCTTAAAATGTGAGATTTTAGGTGAAATATGTAGACAATCAATAATTGTGACAAAAATGGATTCAAATGTATTAGGAAAATATTTTACAAATGTAATTTTTTTTTATTTTAGTCAGTAAATTTATTCGAGATGATCAGGTACCCCACTTGCTGTTCTATGGACCTCCTGGTACAGGAAAAACAAGTACAATTTTAGCTTGTGCAAAACAATTATATACACCCGCCCAGTTTTCATCAATGGTAAGTACAAGAATGTGTGAATAATATAATTCTGATATATTTTCTTTTAAAGTTCATTTTCAAACTTTTTTACCTTTTTTTTGATGCTTTAGTATGTATTTCTGGGTTCTTCCTGCTTTGTATTTTGTTCTAACTTTGTATTTTTGTCTCACACTGTATAGTGATCCCAATTGTAGTATTTTATATGCCTGTATATCTTGTTTACCTTATCTTTATACTTTATTGACGTGACAACGTCTTAAATTAGGTTGTGGCTCGGAGTCACTCACGTCTGTTACGATGAGTCACCGAACGAGAGAGAGGCCCGCCGGACCGGCGAATGCCTTGCGTCTCTCTCCCACTCAAACATGATCGGTCCGCTGCGCGCGCAGCACTAGAGAATTAGGCGCGTTGAATCGGTGAAAATCACTCAAATAGAAATTAGTTAAGTTTAAGTTTACATGTACAATGTTTTAGTAAACAAAATATATTTCTATAGTTAAAATTTGTGCAATTCTTATTTTCATTCAATTCCTTGTTCCTATTGTGCAATTTAATAACATTCATATCAATAAATATTCTACTGAGAAAAAGATGTTGTCACGTAAAATCTTCACCCGTAAAACCGACTTTACAGGCAACCGATTTTTATTTTATTTCTTTATTATTATGTACTAAAATTATTCTTAAATATCATACAGAAACGAATTTATAAAAAAAATGTGAAATAGACATAAGTGACTCTAAGTTCGAATTTAGAAAGGCCTTGGGGACAAGTGAGGCACTGTTTGCGACTAAAAGACTCATTCCAAAATGTCTGGATTTCCAGAAAAAAGTATATCTCTGTTTGATCAACTACCAGAAGGCTTTTGATTGACTGAGCATGAAAAGTTGTTGTATGAACTACAGAAAATAAAGCTAGATGGAAAAGATCTCCACATAATTCGAAACCTTTATTGGAACCAAGAAGTAACCTTAAAATATTCCAATCACACTACTAAAACATCTGTATACAAAGAGGTGTCTGACAAGGCTGTGTCATTTCTCCATTGCTCTTTAACTTGTACTCTAAATGCATATTCAAATAAGCCCTAGACAGCACCAAAATTTGTATAAAAATAAACAGTATATATATTAATGCAATGGGATTGACAATAAATCTTCAAAAACTATAGTAATGGTGAGGTATTACAAGAATTAATATTAAACTCAACAGTCTTCCTGGTTGAACTGCGTTGATTATCAGTGTGTTGAGCTTTCAACATTCTCTTTGATGTCTAGTGATCTAAATTGTAATTTAAAAGCCTAAATATATTTCCTTTTTTTTGTTACAGGTCTTAGAGTTGAATGCTTCAGATGACAGAGGAATAGGAATTGTCAGAGGCCAGATTCTAACATTTGCCAGTACAGGCACAATTTTCAAATCTGGCTTTAAGCTTATTATTTTAGATGAAGCTGATGCGATGACAATGGATGCACAAAATGCACTTAGACGTAGTAAGTACATATTATGTTTATATAATAATTAAATGTTAATCAAGCTTTTTGTAAGTTCATCAGTACTTTTACTATACATTCAGATATTTCTCATATAGTTAAAGTTTTATCAATTAGAATTAACTAAGGTGTTATATGTTAACTCAATACAATTATGCTAATACACTAATTCAAAAATTGCAGTTTTCTAAAGTTCTTCATAGATTCTTTTAAAAGGGTTTTTATTAGAGTATTTTTGATAGGCGAGATTTGTTGGAACTTATAGTTGTTTAGTGACTTTTAGTAGGGTTAAATTTTTTCTTTTTTCATAAATTCAGGTCAAAATGTTCCAGCGCCATCTGTGTAGTAAAAGCATAGTCAATAACTCATCATGAACTAGACATGTTTCAAAACTTTGTGGATTAACTATTTTAATTTCATACTGAATTGCAGGACAGGGTCGGATCTGCACATAGTGTAAAGTACAGCTCACATGATTTCAAGTATTTCCAGTAAATACTTATTATGTTTATCTTAGCTTGAAAATTCCTTAGTTAGCGTGACGCATTTATTTTATCTCTCAAGCCGAAAGATGTTATGTAGTAAAAGAATTTTACAACTTTCTGTCATTTTGCTGAAAAAAATACTCTTTGTAGTGATGTTGTTTATTAAATTAAATAAAATTTAATTTAAAATTAAATTTTGTTTATGAATAAACTTTGAAGAACTGAAAAAATTCTTAGAGGGAAAATAAGTAACAAAACAATGTACAATAAAAAAGACTAGGATTTTGATTTGAAATTCAGCAAAATGTGTTTGCATTTATAGATCGTTGTTGTGGTTGTTGTCGCTATTACAGTTCTGTTTCAGACTGTCTTCTACATTTATAATAAGGTCATGCGCTTCGTCCATAATGAATTTTTGGCTGAAATACTCTTCTTCAGTTTTTTCAACATGCCTGCAAGTATTTGCCCATATCTCTGGCATGATTTCATTTGGCCTGATGTTTAGTATCTCTTAAACTTTCTGCTAATTTAAGAGTTGTGTTTCTTGTCCATTTCTTTTTTTAAAATGGCCCATATCTTTTCAGTTGATTTAAGTTCCGGATGACAAGGCAGTAAATGTAAAACTGAGTGGCCGTACTTTGCTAATATTGGTCATTGTTCTGCTCCGACTTTGTTTCAATTTCCTCGAAAAATATATTCTTTTCTGTCAATTATTGAGTGAATTGAAATGAGAACTATGAATTTGAAAATGAGAGCAGTGTTTTCAACCAATCTACTTTTACCACCACAGTGTAAAATAATCAGTCATTATGCTTTAGATACAGGAGATTTTAAGCATATCTTTCATCTATCATCCAACCTTTCTGAACTGTGCTGGAACTATATATGTAAGTCTCATCACTATATATCTACAAAAAATTGTGAAATACTTTAAAATTGCTTATAATGTTAATCAATAAATATCTTACCTTCAGATTTGTATTTTTTGAGTGTTCTTCAAAATCCCGTTCTTTTGCTCTTATCTAAGTTTTTTCCACCAAAATGTTTCTGTTGTTTTCCACTTTTTTCCATCTAAATCCTAACTCCTTAACAAATGTTTTTAAAAGAAGATAGTTTTCCAGGTACAATTCCTTCGTTTCTAACAGATTCATAAACAGTGTTCATGGTAGGTCTTCTTTTGTGGATATTAGCAAACATAAATGGTATTTCTTATAATGTGTTCCTCAAATGGATTAACCAATTACCTGAGGCTGGACTTGCAAATGCTGGGTGAACCAATTTGAAGTTGATGGTTTGTTTTCACCTTCCTTAATTACCCTCTTCACCATACTTTCTAAGACATCAGTTACTTGAGCTACTCGCTCTATTAGAGATAAATAAGTTGTGAAATATCCCAATTTTTTTCCTGTTTCATAAATAAATAAATGTTAAAGAATATTTGCCACCCTTGGCTATGTACCACTTTTTTATTGTTACCTTCCCTGTAAACCCACTTGAGTTTAGATAATAGATAAGATATTAAAGATCAGTTAAGTTAAAGAAAAAAAAAGGCAAATCCATCTTCAACGGTTGTCCATAATAGTTGGGTCCGTGGGTAGCCCCATTGTTCTTAGATCTGACCATATATTGTCTCTCCATCGCATTCGTGGACGTCCTAAGGGCCATCTGCCTGTGGAGGCTTCCTCTCATATTAACTGGGCAAGGCAGTTATTAGGGAGTCTATATACATGACCAGCCCATCTTAGACGTTGGGATTTAATCTCTTGGACTATATCGCTCGCTCTATACATCTGCTTGACCTCAGAATTTGTTTTTATTTGGTATTGGTTGCTATTAATCTCGTGATAAGGCCCAAAGATTCTTCTGAGGATTTTCCTCTCAAAAATATAATGTTATAGTATAATGTATAGTTCAAGTATAATGTTAATGTATAACATATAATATTTTTTTACTAGTCAGATAAATTTTTTTAATGTAGTATACATTGTATAAATTTCTAGACGAATAAATTCTATCTATTTTATCTAAAAAAAAAAAATTACAAAAACTATTAAAAAACGGGATGTGGCATTCCGGGAGTGACCCAGGAGGGAATGCATAGCTTTCTTATCATCTAAGCATGCAGCGATGGTTTTTAATTTAATATAATTTCATTTCTTTGTTTTATTAATTTTATTTATTTTATTTTATTTTATTTTATTGAATTTTCGTTCGATTCGATATTTGATTCAATTCGATTCGATTGTATTTTATTTTATTTTATTTTAATTTATTAATAAACACGCATGAGACTGCATTTACTACTCAATGTAGTGTGTGGTCATGCGAAGTTGTGTTGTCGCGATCTGTCGTTACAATCGCTACAGTGGGTTTTATTTTATTTTTTTCACACCTCTGTGCGATCCACCTCTCCGTCCGGAGCCCGCGAGAAGAAAGCTATGCTTCCAATAAACATAATTTAACGTACATTTTATGACGATTTTATTTAACGTACAATATGAAGTATTAAAAACGGTTGTTAGCGGAAAAATATTAAAAATACCCTCACTATTTTACTCATGCAAAAACTAGTTCGACTCTGTCTTGCTATGAGAATACACAGAAGAGAATTTAATGAGATTTTGTAAGAACAATAACAGTTTACTCTAGTTACTAAGGGAAGTGTACTTTTTTGTGTTTTTATTCACATTTTTGTTGATTCAAAAAATTGTAAATAAGAAGGTTCAGGAAATCAGAGAAAACGTACCATTCAAGGGCGGATCCAAAGCGGGACGATAGAACACTCTTTCCCCATAAACGTAATCAAAAACTATAATAACCCAATCATTGGTAAGCCTAATAACTGTAAGATCAATGAACTTAAATCATAGACACACAAATTAAATTCAATAATACTATGATCAACAGTAAAATCAATTCAATCTAAACTGCAGATCGACAAAACATCAAGACCAGCAATATAAAGGAAACAGCAGATAATTTACTCACTAGTCTTGCTAAAGGTGTGTAAAGGGGGTAGTGAGGCGCAATACATGATGCCGTATCCTGTTGGCATCACTTAGCCTATCCTACTCAATTCCTATCTTCACCTCCAAGGCGGTACACGCCGGTAACCTGAGCAACCCCACTGGAGATTGGGTAACCAACCCCCAGTGGAAGGTGGGGTCAGGGCTGACGAAGAAGGGAGTCTTGGTCCTCCGACGAATAGGGGGTTGGGCGGAAGGTTAACTACCTTCTCCTAGAAAAACCATAAGTTATGAACGTTCAATGAAGAAAAGCCGGACTGATCAAACGACGACGACTGTGCGAGAAAAAGGAACACGATTTGAGGGTTGCGACATGGAATATTCGTACCTTATATAGATTGGGAGCTCTCCAAAATCTCCTAAATGAACTAGACAGATACAAAATAGACATAACTGCCATACAAGAAATGAGGTGGATTGGAAACAATATAATGGAAAAAAGAAGCCATACGATTTTCTACAGCTGCGATCCTAAAGATCACGTCTTGGGCACAGGATTCATAGTAAACAAGAGAGTAAAGCATACTATAAGAGATTTCAGAGCCATTAGTCCAAGACTGTGCATTTTAAGAGTTAAAGGTCGTTTCTTTAACTACAGTCTAATTAATGCGCATGCCCCGACAGAAGAAAAAGAAGAGGAAATTAAAGAAGAATTTTATGACGAATTAGAGTCCGCATATCAGTCATGCCCAAAAAATGATATAAAAATAATCTATGGAGACCTAAACGCCAAAGTTGGAAAAGAACAGCAATTCCAACCCACAATAGGTAGGCACAGTCTCCATGAGCAATCAAATGACAATGGCAATAGGTTAATAAACCTAGCAAGATCACTTAACATGGTGATTGCCAGCACATACTTCGCTCGCAAAGATATACACAAAGGTACCTGGAAATCCCCGGATGGACTTACAGTAAATATGATAGATCATGTTATTGTAGACTCGAGACACCAATCGAATATAATAAACGTCCGCACTAGAAGAGGGGCAAATGCGGATTCTGATCACTACCTGGTCGAAAGTAGGGTAAGGGCTAGAATTTCAAACATCAAAAAGGAAAGAGGCTCTAAACATGAACGATACAAGGTAGAAAGACTCAAAGAAACAAACAAAAATAAAGAGTATAAAGAAAAGATAAACAACAAACTAGAAAACAGAATAACACATGAAAACCTAAATAAAGAGTGGGAAGAATGCAGAGACATCATAAAAGAGGCAGCTAAAGAAGTACTAGGCATAAAAGGTAGAGAAAGAAAAACAAGAACGAATGACTGGTTTGACGAAGAATGTCAGATCATCACAGACAAAAAAAACAGAGCATATTTACTGATGCAACAGGGGCACAGAACCCGACAAGCAGAGGAAGAATATAAACGACTACGCAAAGAAGAAAAGAAAACTCACCGAAGAAAAAAGAGAGAATATATGAACAAAGAACTTCAAGAACTACAAGAACTAAGTAAATCAACAGAGACAAGAAAATTTTATCAGAGACTAAACAAAAGCAGAAAAGACTTCAAACCGAGAACAACGATGTGTAGAGATAAGGAAGGTAATATATTGACAGAACAGCAAGAGATACTAAGTAGATGGACAGAACATTTTACGGAAAAGTTTGAAGGAGATCGGAGAGAGACGACCCCTGACATACCATTAGACCAAGCAGACAACAGAGAAAAGACTCCACCAACAATAGCCGAGATTAGAGCAGCAGTAGAAAAATTAAAGAACAATAAAGCACCGGGATCGGATCAAATAGCATTGGAGTTACTAAAGGAAGGAGGAGACGCACTACAAAAAACAATACATGAATTGATAACAAAGATATGGTCGAATAAACAGCTACCAACGGAGTGGAATAGCGGTATTATTGTACCACTACATAAAAAAGGAAATCAGTTAGAATGTGGAAACTACCGTGGAATCACGCTGCTGAATGCAGCATACAAAATAATGTCCAATGTCATTTATGAAAGACTTAGACCACACGCTGAAAAAATAGTTGGCAAATACCAAAGTGGCTTCTGTAGACAGAAGTCAACAATAGACCAGATATTTGTTCTGCGACAGATCCTCGAAAAAACAAGTGAATATAACATCGACACCCATCATCTCTGCATAGACTTTGAAAGCGCATATGACAATATAAACCGAGAATTCTTAATAAAAGCAATGAAAGAATTTAATATACCAACACAACTAATAGAACTGATAAAAGAATCTCTAAAAGTAGAAAGTAGAATCCGGATACAAAATGAATTAACGGAAACAATAGATGTGAAAAAGGGACTACGCCAGGGAGACGCTCTATCATGCATCTTGTTCAACATCGTGCTCGAGAAAATACTGAGGGACACAACAGTCAATACACGAGGAACAATCATTAATAAAAGCGTGCAAATACTAGCATTTGCAGATGATGTTGACATAATCGCAAGATCAAGAAGAGAAATGATAGAGGCATACAACCAAATAGAACGAGCTGCACAAAATAGTGGTCTTAAAATCAATCAGACCAAAACAAAATATATGCAGGTAAGAAAAAACGCAGAAATAAGGCAGCCACAAAATATAACAATAGGAGAATACAACATAGAGGATGTAAAAAACTTTATATACTTGGGATCCCTAGTCACGTCTGATAATAACGTTACGGAGAAAGTGAAGAGGCGAATATTTATTGCAAATAAATGTTACCATGGCTTAATTAGACACCTAAGATCAGATAACGTCGCAAGAAAGACAAAATGCCAAATATATAAAACCCTAATAAGACCGGTACTCACATATGGCTCAGAAACCTGGACACTTACTAAAAGAGAGGAAACGTTGTTAGCCACCTTCGAAAGAAAAATCTTGCGACACATATATAAGGGCACAAAAGAAAACGGAATATGGCGAAGACGATACAACTCTGAACTATACAAAATATACCAGGATCCGGATATTATAACATTCATCAAAATAGGACGGCTGCGTTGGATAGGACATGTAGAAAGAATGGAAGAAGGCGAAATACCAAACAAAATATTCAAACAGATGCCAGTAGGAAAAAGAACAAGAGGAAGACCGAAACTGAGATACTTAGAACAAATAGAAAATGATATAACAACCTTAAAAATAAAAAACTGGAGAAAAAAAGCACGAAACAGATCGGAATGGAGAAGAATCCTAGAACAGGCCAAGACCCAAAAAGGGTTGTCGAGCCAGTGATGATGATGGAGTCTTGCTAAAAGAAAATAAATACTGATCCGAATGCATATACAATCATCAACACTGCGTATATTCTGTAGTTGATAGATTACGCCACGAGGAAATAAAGATAAATTGATCTGCTCTTTAGTGCATTCCTTATTTATTTATATAATTAGCGTGTTTTTCTGTCCGACAACGCTGGAAAGTAGCAACTTTCGTTCGCGTAGTAGGATCAAATTTGCAACTTCCCGGTCGGATGAATTATTGATTAAATATTTTATATTAAATAATAAATATTCATTAAAAATTCAAGATCTTTTCAAGTCAATATATAATAGGAAATATAGGAATACAGAGGAATAATCTGAAAATTGGTTTGGATCATACAGACGATCATACATATGACATAGGCATAGGAATGGTGATGCGATGAAAATAAAACCATTCATTTTTCTAAATATATCCCGCAGAGTTTTCTATAAAGAGTGAGTGTTCTATGTGAAGAGTTTTTGCTTAAATTAAATGTCTTAAAAACAAAGTAAATCAATATGGAGCATAAAATTTTTATCAAAACGGAGCACATATTTATTTACAGCACTGTTCTTCTTCTTCTTCTTCTTCACTGGCTTTACAACTCGGAGTGAGTCTTCGCCGTATCACTTTATTGCCCTCCATCCTCTACGATCTTGCGCTTCTATTTCCCATTGTTGTACCCCAATTCTGGATAAATCGGCTTCAACATCATCCTTCCATCTTTTTCTCGGTCGGCCTACTGATCTTCTATCATCTGGTCTTTCAAAAACACTGTCTTTAACACTCCGTCATCCTCTGATCGTACCACGTGACCTGCCCATCTTATTCGGTTTGCCTTGATATGTCTAACTATGTTTTCAGTTCCATACAGAGTCACCAATTCAGCATTGCGGCGTCTTCTCCAATCCCCTGTGAATTCATCTCTTTGAGGGTCAAATATTATTCTGAGAACCTTTCTTTCAAATACTAGATGCTTATTGATTTCCCGCTGGTTGAGAGTCCATGTTTCACTGCCATATGTAATAATTGGGCGAATAATCGACTTGTACAGTGTTAATTTAGATTTTCTTTTTAGAAGCTTCGATCTTAATAATGTTGAAAGGGAGTATAATGCTCTATTTCCCGCAGCTACCCTTGCTGAGACCTCTTTTTCTATGTGGTTGTCCGCTATGATGGACAGGACTGTTCACTACCACTAAAAATCAAATTGTTAAAATGTTACATAGCTCTGGTTTTACTGTATGACATGGAAGTATAAACCATGACACAACTTCTGAAAAAAGCTATCTACTTTTAAAATGTTGTTATATTGACGAATTCTCTGAATATTCTAGACAGATTACATTGACTAATGAGGAAATGTTGCCAAACATTTCAGCGAAGAAGAGAAAACTGGAATACCTCGATCATCTGATGAGACAAACCAAATATTGCCTCCAGCAACGTATCGTTCAAAGAAAGGTGGGTTCAGGGAGAAGAAGAAATTCATAAGATGCAAAACCTACGCAAATGATTTGGCTTGACAGGGAGCAATAGCATAAGAACACACGACAATTGACGATGGATGGGACAATAGAATAGAAGAAGAAAATATCCTTTGTATAAGCGAAGCTACGTTTTACAAACGCCATAATTTTAACTGGCGATAATCCACATTTTTTTATTTAAAGACATTTTTAACATGAACCTAGACCACCGTCTCATTTTGCTATTACTTAAATAAAATATTTACAAAATGCCGGTGAGTCAGTTTCCTGACCATTTGATAGCCCAGATTTAAATCCAACTGATGTTCGTGGTATTCCAGAACGATAGATACTCCCGAATTATAGAGAATAATTCAGAAAACTGCTGATAATATCAGAACTGACCTGGCAAATTGTGATTTTGTAAAAAATAATTGTTTAATACATTAAAACCTTGCAGTAAAGTGGGTAGTTGTCATATAGAACAAGTTCTCCAAGAGAGGCACTTAATATTTTTATTTTTATTGATGTTATTTTGAAAAATATAAATGTTATTTTATTTATATATGATATTTTTTATTTATATATGATACTTAATAAAAAGCTTTTTATTAAGTATCAAACAATAAAGTGATAATTCTATCGTGGTATGAAATCGTTATAGCTGATGTGGTCAAACGGACACATCACATCTATTAGTGACAATAACAAGTAAGTATATGTTGTTTGTATTCAAAATCACCGTAGAAACCCAACACAAATCCTTAACATCACATATCCTCACATCATTCTGTTTTTATCGCTATTAAAACACTCTGGTAAGTATAAATTTTTATTGATACAAGTCTATTAACAATTTGGTTCATTTTCGTAAATATGATGCATTTTTTGCGTGTTATCGATTTATTTCTCGATGGTTATCTCCGCGGGGTAGGTGTTGAGGAAATTGTAGATGTCCAATCCGGAAAGTGCTTCTGCTTTTAGTTTTTCGTCGCTGGAACATTGTCGGTCGGTGTAACAGGAATCTGTAATTAAGTAAATCAAATTTAAAAAAGTTTATAGCGTTGCTATTTTATGAAGTATAAGAAATTGAGTTGAGTATTTTATTTATGTTATAAAATTCGTGATGTAATTTTTGAACTTGTGTACGCTAACAATTGGTAATCACACTATGGGGAATTTCGCACAGTATCACTAACATCTCGAACAACCACAGTTCTTAAGAAAAAGTTTAGGACTTAACTTAGAAGTTTAGGACTTAGATTTTAAAACTCATGAACACAAGAGCATATTGTGAAGAGAAAAACGACGAAAACTATAATAATATCCAAATATTAATAAAAAAAAATATATGCTTCAAAAATGTATAGAAATCGAGGAAGTAGAAGGAAATTATGATTCTTTCAACGTTCACATTAAGTCATGCAAGAAATACATAAAAGAGTTATTTGAAGATTAGCGAACACATAATGAACATAAACCGAATAGCCATCAAGGCCAGATATCACAGTGAGAGAATCCGAATATGCTATTAAAAATTACATACATATATAATCGTTCCTTGTCTACAGTTAGGTCTCTAGAGAGATGCGTCTAGCTTTTGATGAATTTTCTCCATTATTTTTTGTTCTTCGCTATTTGTGGTGCTTCTGGCCAATATTTACCCTTATTTTGTAATATCTCTATTACGTCGCTATTCCACTCTTTTATTGGTCTGTCTCTTCTATTTTCTCCTATTAGTTTAGCTTGTTACAATCGTACACTCTTTTCATTTGCCTGTTTCTGTCCATTCGTGTTATATGACCGAACCATGCTAATTTTTTCTCCTTTACATATTGTTTCGTTTATTGTCATATTTCTTTTTCTTGATATTTCTTTCTTGTTGGGGAATCCTCTATTTAGAGACTGCAATAGTTTTCCTGTACTCTCTAGTCTATTGTTGTGATCGTTCTCAATGCTTTCTCTGTTATTTATTATTGTTACCAGGTATCTGTATATGTTTGCTTTATTTTTTGTTGATCTGTCACCTCTTCGATTAGGTCTTCCGTGCCTTTTTCCATTGTGCTTTTTATTATCTTCATTATCTGTGTCTTCTCTTTATTTACATTTAGGTTGTATTTTTTGTTTCTGTGTTCAATTTTTCTAGATTGTAGTTCACTTTTCTTGCTGTTTCGGCAAAGAATACTATGTCATCTTCAAATACGCACATTTCTGCATTTAACATCTACTTTCTGTTCCAACCTATACAGTATGTTTTAAAGGTTTTCTTACATTCTTTCAATATCTCATTTATTGTATTTATAAAAGGTTCTAGGATTAAACTACCTTCGTGTCTAACTCCTGGCGTGGTTTCAAATTATTGCGATTGCATATTTTTTGTTCTTATTGTATTTATTTTTTATAATAAATTGGTATAAAAATAAACGGTAAATATATTAACAATATCAGGTTTGCAGACGATACCGTTCTAATAGCAGAAAAAATGAAAGACAGAATATACTAGACAGCGTTAATAATGGAAGTGAAGCAATGGGACTGACATAAATCTTCAAAAAACTAAAGTAATGGTGATTAGCAAAACCGATGAAAATTGTCACATTGACCTAAATAACACTCAATAATAACAAGTTCACAAATTCAGATACTTGGGAGTAGTACTAAATGATTGTAAAATATACAGTAAATGGAAACTAATTATCTATAACCGAAAACTAAACTTAGACATCCGAATTATGAGTTATTAAATGCTAGGTTTGGTCAGTCCTTCGGTATGGTGTTGAAGTCTGGACATTAAAATTAAATACCATGAGATGGCTAGAAGCCTTTGAAATCTGGCTTTATCGCAGAATGCTCAGAATATCATGGACGAACATAATTAAATACTATAAATAGAGAGTTAGAACTTATAACATTCTAACATAACGATTAAGAAAAGAAAGACCTCATACCCAGGCCACATAATGACTAAGAGTGGCACAGAATAGAGAACATTTCGATGTAGTGATCGCAAACCTCCAGTAATGGAGTACACCAGAAGAAGAATGAATCAACGTTACACATTTAGCCATAACTGCGAGAATAAGATGCCTAGGCCTTTGGAAAGACTGAGTGAACAGAAAATACCGAAATAAATGATACAAATAGAAATGCAAATAACAAGGAAGACATGGAATAGTCGTGTGACTAAGGATTTGGTAACAACAAGAATGCCAAACTGGAGAATCCTAGTAAGAGATCGGAGAAAGTGAAGAATTCTGTTGGGCTATGAGCCTAAAAGATCTGCCTCAAATTTGCGATACGTAGATCTCCATTCTCGAGCAATCTACTTGTATTTATTAATAACTTTATGTTTAAAGAACGTGTTCATGAATTTGTTCTCGCTAGTGAAGTGTCTCAATGTTTAGTTCTATTTTAAGTGTGTTATATTCTTCTCTTGTTTCGTCCGTATTATTTCCCACCACTTTTAATCTTAGTTTGCTTTTTGTTCCTTACTTTTCTACAGGATTTTTGTCATACCATCTTTTTTTTTTTAGGCTCTGTGTTTTTATTCAATACCCCTTTTAGTGCTCTTAGGATTACTTCTTTTAAAATATACCATTCTTATAAAATATGTACTTGTGTGTTAATTGCCTCTACTTAAATCATTCACCAGATTATGTTTGTATGTACATTAACTGAATCTTCATTATTTCATTTAATCTTCTTTATAACTCATTTTTTATTTTATTAGAGAACAATGGCCCAAATATTCCCATTTATTTAACTTCTTGTCTACGTATCGTAGCAGTCATTAACAGTGTAGATATCGATATCTTCAGTTTTTCATACTTTTTCAAAATTTAGTTCAATTGTCTTTGAAAATGACGATGAATTTTACGAGCTTTAAGATTATTCTAATCTGGTAATTGGTACGCAGTAATTGCCGGTGTGTGTGTCACAATTATCACTTAAATATTGTAAGGAAGCTACGTGTTTGAACTCACGTAGCTTTTTCGGGAATTCCGTTACCGTTTAGAAGAGGTCGTACAAGGAAGTAGATTTGCCGTGTTAATCTCAAATTTAACATCGGGAGATTAATATAGTAGGTTTGTTTTGTGGTTGATAGTAACGTTTGTGTTCGTAATCCGGTAATAATTGTATTCACATGAAAATCTTTGCGTTTGTTTTTTATTGGATGTGCTTTTAACTTCTTCAAGTAGCAGCTGTTCTAAAGATTTGTTTTGAACTGCAATCACATTGTCCTCTTAGGTTACTCAACCAAGATATTCTTCTTCATCCTACACTCCTCCTATCCTCTATTTTGCCTTGGATTATGAATAGAAAGATGTCCTATTTTTGTCCATGCTTATGTCCTAGATTCTGCATTTTTGTCGTCTTTTTAAATTTCTTTTATTGTCCTTTCAAGTTCTCTTTCTTTCTTCATTATTAATTCCACTTCTTCGGATATTTCACGCCAAATTTTTACCTTTGCTTGCTGATTGTAGTAGTGGCTTGATATTAGTCTTATATTTCGTTCGTCCAGTTATTTATTTTTGAGAATTTTCGTTAGTTCTGCGTGACTATTAATTGAGGTTAACGGTTAAAATAACAAACTCGTCCATGTCCTGAGTTTTTATTTTTGACTCAGAAATGTAGTGCTTTGGAATGCCTAGCTATACTGTCTTTCTTAAATTTATTATAGTTCTCTGTTACGGTTAACTCTTCGCAGAACCTCTTCGTTTTTAATTTAGTCAGACTTGTTGTTTTCAAGGTCCAGATCTGTACTCTGTAAAGTAACACTGGTTTAATCTGTTCTAGCACGTTGCTATTGACTATGAATGATAAATATATTCTGTTTTCCCTGAAATGCAGTTGTTTTGGTGTGTTTTTTGTTAATTCGCATTCCAAAACCATCACATCTTCCTCAGTTGTTCCAAAAGAGCCTCTAAACCGATATCTGTCTGCTGTTAGTACGGTCACCCACAATATATAATACTGGCTATTTGAACACCGTTCACTTTTACGCCTTTTGTTAATTTTCTCAGAGACTTTGTTGAACAAGAGGTCGGAATACAAGTTAAACATGGGCAAAACACTTCTTTTTTAAAACCCTTCTCGAATTTTACCTTGAACGAAGATTAACTGCTATATTTACCTTGGTCGCAGCATATGTTGTCCGTTGCACATCGTCCGGTGTTTTTCCTACAGAATCCACTGCCGGCGATGCAGGGTTCTCTTTCATGGAAGGATCCTTCTCGCTGACATCTGACAGTTTCGGGACTACCTAACAAACATCCGAAGGGGCCACAGCAAATGTTTGGACCGAAACATTGTCCGGTGTGTCCTGGTCCGCATGATATGCACTAGAGAAGAAAAAGTTTATATTAGTTGTTATATTAGAATAAAAAAAGTAGGTAAAAGGTTGTACTTGATGAAAAAAATGTAGTAACATAATAAATAAGTAAATTTAGTGAAGTCTGTATTAAAGACTTTAAAGTCTGCAACTTTTGAGCACCTAAGTAATAGCTTGGAAGTGTAGAGTGGCAAAGCACAACAAATAACTTTGTTGTGGGTGTCAAGACGAAAAGGAATTGCTGATAACTAGATTGTTGATAGTATTGCCAAAGGAGAAGCGATTCTACCTTTTATCAGACCAGAACCATTGTGCGGTGTTTGTGGAAAATGTTTGAAAATAGTAAAAGGAACTTATTGGAAATATATTTGGACTAAAATATGAAAGTAGAATATACAAAAAAGATCTTTAGGGTGACAATGTGGAAAAATCCACGAGGACAACTGATGATTGTTGATAATTTCAATGCATCAGTTACTGATTGTTGATAATCTCCAGTTTATAATTTATATTCCATATTTATAATTTTATGGAAAATATGGAAAAAATATAATTAAATGGAAAACAAAATAAATTTAAGGGAAATGATCTTTTAAAAAAAAAAACTACAGATAAATACTAATGGACAAAGTGAGAAATGAACGAATTAGGATGGAGACACTAAATGACGAAATAGAAAAACGAAAATTACTCTGGTATGGACATATGTGAAGGATGGACGAGACAAGAATACCGCTGAAAACCGAAACCAAATAGAAGGGGTAGGGGAGAATAGAAAGAAAAGGGAATGTCCTAAATTACAAGTGGAACTGACGAATAAAAACAGAAATGGTAAAAAAGAGACCTCACTGAAGAAGAGGTATATGACAAGAACAATTGGCGATTGGGATGTGGTAAATGGAAAACAGAAGATTCTATGTAAAGCCACAGATAAGTAAGTAAGTAAAACTAATCTAAATAATTAAAAATAAAACAAAAATGGATTTTTGGTATTTCCAATATGCTCTATTGCCCACTTTTACTCTTTCAGTTGTCTCTGCGCTTCTGTCGTTTGCGCTGTCTATTGTTACACCCACATCCTTAAAAATCTCTGCTTTTTGGAAATTTTTTCTTTGAGATTAACGTAGACTTCGTCTTTGCTTCATTTATTTTTAGTCCTCTAATTTTTGCTTCTTCCCTCAGAGTCATTAGTGCATATTCTAAGCTTTTTTTGTGTCTTGCGGCTATTACCATGTCTTCAGCTTATCTTATAATTTGTGTAGAGCTTTGTATGATTATCTTATTCATTCCAGTTTTTTTAATTGTTTCCAGTGCTATGTTAAAAAGTGTAGTAGACAAGCTATCACCTTGTCGAACTCCTACTTTTTTATTGATAATTTCTGTATTTTGCTCGTTTGTTACAGCTTCTACTACATTGTACATTGTTATTTTCGCTAATCTAATCAGTTTTGCTAGTATATTGATGTTTTGCATTTCGAGTGAGAATTTGTGTATATTTACAGAATCAAAGCTTGCCGGAAGTCTATAAACAATAAATTTATGTCATGTTCTTAGCACATTTCAATTAATTTTGTTAGTAGGTGAATGGCGTCTATGATCGATTTTCCTTTTTCTGAAGCCTTGTTGGTATTGCCCTAGTGTATTTACGGTGTACCTATTCTGTTTCTTAAGATGATTGTCAATAATATGAATGTGATGTTCAGTAGCATGATTCCTCTGTAGTTACTAGTTTCCCTTGGGTCTCCCTTTGTATATATCGTTATTATATGATCCTCCACTCCATAGGCATATTTCCGAGTTCCGTATGTTTTAATTTATGTTTTTATGTATTAATTTATGACTCCGATGCATCAGTTCTTCTCCTCATGTATTTTTATTAATTAACAATTTATGTGAAATACGGCTGACTTTTAGAATTTACGTCTTTAAATTACCATTATTATTTATTAAAAAACTGAAAAAATAATCGTTTAGTTTATTGAAAACTCTTTAAAATGATCTGTGATAAAAGTTTGTTGGTGCATTTATTTATTAATAAACGTTAATAGAGGTAAACATTTTAAAATGAAATAAATTGTAATTTACAAAAATGATTTTACAACTTTCAATTTAATTAACAATTAATTTTTATTAAATAATTAACTAATGAATTTGTTTAAATATTTTATCATGAACTTTTTTTGCAAAATTCCAATTTGTTTTACATTTTTTTATATGATAAACAAAGGTAAGTATTATTCACCAAATATACATCATATACTAAATTTATAAACAATTATTGGATTATTAAATTGAACAAGAAAACATTACTTATGAAAACTTCTATTTCGTTATCATTATATGCAAATAATGTTTGTTTCTTAATGTTTATAAATAAAGCTGTGTCGAATTAAAAAAAAAGGACTAACTTCGTTCCAAAGGGTCGTATGCAACTTTTCTTAATTCGCCTAAAAATTTAATTTTTTTTACGACAGCTCCCTACAGGTTTTGAAATAAACTATCCGATTCTTTTTTCAGTTTTTTGATGGTTTTAACTTACAGACGAAAATTTTTGTTCATTGTGCTGGGCTAAAAGTATTCAGCTAAACTAGGAATTTGTGAAGTGTATTTTTAGCATTTAGGACAGTTAGAACTTTCTAGGATCGCAAATAGGGATGCTTATATATTTTCGGTGTACTTAATTCAAGCAAATCAGTGTGGTTTTTGTATAATAATTGTAAATACGAACTAGGGAGATTGTATGAACACAAAGATCTGAGAAGAGTAAGGACGAGACAAAAGACGTCTGCTTAGAGCGATAATGGACCGGAGATCACCGGGGAAAAGATCAACCTAGGATATAATGGAAAAAGCGTAAGATATTTGTATATAAAAAGAAATATGGATAATATGTTAAATATATGGAAGACCGGAGAAAAAAATGTTCAAACACAAAAAACTGAAAATAACTGCCAACAATGTTTAGTCATTGCACCAGACCTAACAAATTGTATATTATGTGTTTATATAAAAAAAATTTAGTAGTAACTCTTACCGGTTTCAAATTGGATTCCATCAGACCTGTCTTTCCGCTTCTTTTGCCACCTCGGGGACAGTTCGTGATTAAACAACTTTCTACATAAGTATTAGCAAATACAATAAATAAAATAGTAAATATAATATTATTTTTCACCATATTTTCTGAGTTACGTCGACGCGATGATGTGACTTCCCGGACTACCGGCGGTCATATTTATACTGAATTTCAACACCTACTTCTGGGGAGATAACGCACTGTGTCAAATGTGTATTGTCGTTTGCGTTTCTTACAGGAATTTTAAAAAGCTCCCGCCGTTGATATGATAATCGAGTTCGTATGAAGCTAGTTAAAGAATTCATGAGGAGCGATGTCTGATTCGGAGGAGGACGTTTCGGATAAAAATGTAAAGATTGTTGTGCTGGGCGATCCGAGTGTAGGAAAAGTGAGTATAATCCGTTTTACATTTCTTGAATATCAATCTGTTTGTATGCCTTTACAGGAAAAAAAAGATTGAATTATTCCCGTTTTTTAATATTAATACAATATACAGAGTGTAACAAAAAGGTAGGTCATAAATTAAATCGCGTATTCTGGGACCAAAAATAGTTCGATTGAACCTAACTTACATTTGTGCAAACGTGCACATAAAAAAAGTTACAGCTCTTTGATGTTACAAAATGAAAATTGATTTTTTCGAATATATCGAAAACTGTTATAGATTTTATATTGAAAATGGACATGTGGCTTTCTTATGGCGGGAATATCTTTAAAAAAAATAACAGTGAAATTTGTACAGCCCATAAAAATTTTATGGGGGTTTTGTTCCCTTAAACCCCCCAAATGTTTGTATAAGTTCTAATTGAATTATTATTGTGCTACCATTAGTTAAACACAGTTTTTAAAACTTGTTTGCCTCTTAGTACTTTTTCGATAAGCCAGTTTTTATCGAGATGCGGCTTCTTTTTTGTTTCAAAATTTCTGAGTACCTAACAAAATGTAAAATAGAAATAAATTTTCATATTAATACTCGGTCTCTATAATCTTACTTAACCATTTACAAATATGTGGTGGATTTAACAAATGTTCAAAATGACCTCTATTTTCTTGTTTACACATTCGACAACATTTTAAAAAGGAAAATCTAATATTTTGGAAAATCATGGGCGTCTGACTAAATCGATTTGCAGCTTCCATGATTCTATTCCTTAGTTGTTGTTCGTTCATAATTGGTACGGAATATACGTACCCTTTTATAAAACCCCAGAAGCAAAAGTCAATTGGTTAAGATCTGCACTTCTGGGTGGCCAAGAAATAGGCGTATCAGGGCCCTTTCCAATACAACGTCCAGGATACTAATCGAAAAAATATTCTCTTATTTCATTAGGGTAATGCGCTGGAGCGCCATCCTGTAAAAACCACATATTTTTCCTGACTGCGAGATTGACCTCATCTAAGTACTCTGGTAACACGTTTTGTAGAAAGTGTAAATCATTTTTACCGTTTAAATTGTTTGAAAGAAATACTGTCCCTATTAGGTTATTATCCACAATTCCTGCCCAAAACATTGATTTTAAATCGTCCCAGATGTGCGTGTTATGATGGTTTCATTTTCATTTTGTGTGTTTTCCGTTAAAAACACATCGCAAAACCCCATCCTTTTAGGATAATCTTCATCCAGTTATTCTTGAACGGGTGTTAAGTGATAAAGATGAAATTGCTGTTACTTGAATCTTCTCCAAATCATCATGCGAGAAACATCTAATTGAGCCGCTACTATATTCTTGTACTGCTTCCAGGGATTTCTTCATTTGCTTCCAAAATCTCTTAATCTTTTGTATCTACTTTTGGTCGATCATTATTACCAACAAGTTGCGGTCGCAATGTGCCTGTCTCTCGTAATGGAACAATGGAAAGAAATAATCGTCTGCCTGGTGTATTTTGATTAGGATATTTTTCTGCATAACGCCTTGCAGCTGCTGCACTATTCCCTTGGTATTCACCTGTAATTACTAAATTACCAATAATGATCTAAAACCCGAATTTAGCCCTCTCAAACTTGTTTGAAATAAATGTATATGTGCGATTTCTGAAAACGTGTACACCATTGTAATAGACAATTTAGTTTTTCTAATAATCTTAAATGAACAATATTTGGAATATTTATTACTGATAATATGTATTGTTGATGCTACTATTTAATACATAGTAACCATAGCAACAAGTGTTATACAGCCGACTAGAAAATTTTTAAAACACAATAAAAAAGTAGCCCCATCTCGATAAAAACTGGCGTATCGAAAAAGTACTAAGAGGCAAACACGTTTTAAAAACAGTGTGTTTAACTAATGGTACCAATTTACGAGTTACCTTTTTGTTACAACCTGTATATACACAGGGTGTCCACAATACGTGACAAAACAATCTTCACAAAAGAAAACCACTTATCGGGAACCTATTTTATGCTGATTTGGTAGAGGGAGAGCTCTTTAAAGATGGCACCTTATTTGTTTAATTCAAATATCTTAAAAACGTTTTTTTAAGTGATAGCATTCTGTATATTATTTTATATAGCCAATCGTTTGTCGATTTTCGACAAACGATTTATTAAAGAAATGGTATATTATTTGTGAACACCCTATATTTAGAAATTCGATTTTGATGTAAATTCGTGAAAGAACGGTACCTATTCTTTGTGTGCAATATTTTTCAAGATATTATGTTTCTAAATGGATGAGCTATTAACTTTAAAAAGTTTGTCTGTCAGAATTTTAAAAAAGATGAATAACTCAAAAAATATGAAGTTTTGACTTTAGTACCTCATACAAATTTCTTTTGGAATTTTACGCAAAATCTAAAAATGCAGTAATATACAGGGTGTTCCATTTAAAATAACCGGAAGTGACATGTCTATCAAAATATTTTCTTTAACATAACTTGTAATCCATCTTTCATAACTATCGTGTACGTAATTTCCGATATATTCCGTTATATGTATATATATATATGTATCTGTATATTAATTTAAATTAACAATTACATTGCAGACAAGCATAGTAAGAAGGTTCTGCTATGACGAATTTACTAGATATTACGTTCAAACTATGGGTGCAGATTTTTATATAAAACGAATAGATCTGTCAAAGAAAAAGGAAATTACAATACGAATATCGGATATCGGAGGAATTCAACTCAATGAAAATATGCTAAGAAACTACCTCTTCAATTCAAACGTAATAACAAGTATTAATATACGAGGGCGACGTGAAAAGTTCTTGAATTAGTAGATAAAATTGGGTTTTTTTTTTAAATAATATACAGTATGATGCGAATTAGTGTGAACACAAGTAATAATTTTAAGTAAACAACAAAGAATGAGTTGACGAAGAAAAAAAAATAAATTTAGATTGCTTTAATAGGATTTTTTACGGCCCCTTGACTGTTTTGGCATATAATCGACAAGTTTTTGCAGTTTTATTGTTATTTCCTGATGTTCAAACTATATTCAGATTACAACCTCAATCAGTTTTGTTACTAAGTTCAATCTGTTTGACGAAGTTTTATAATAGTCCACAATTTTAATTTGTATTAAGATCCAGTATGTTTATATCATTCAAAGCATCCTTGTCTTTGCCTTGTCAAATAATTTTTGTCCTTGAAAAATGCTTTCATCAGCTTTTCTTAGTTCAGTCGTATAATCTTCGTGCTATCAATCTCCTTTTCTCTAACGTTAAATAGTCCAGCTCATATATTTTTGTCAAATTTTACGGTTTTTCCATCCAACTTTGGAATTTAAGTACAACTTGGAAACCGTCAACAACGAAAGCTCAAAAATACTGTACAAAAAACGACTAGTTGAAAAACTCATATGCGAAAACTTTGATAGTGTAGAGGACCCATACAACTATATAAAAGAATGTTTAAAGGGTTCAGCAGAAGAAGTGTGGGCCAAGTATGAAGAGACAGCACAAAGAAAGTCCTATTTGTGGGATGAAGAAATTGAAGAGAAAATAAAAAGAAAAATACTGCTCCAGATTTAACACTACCTGGGAGGTATCAGAAGTACCAAGAGCTGAAAAGTACTTAAATCTCTTCGAAAAGAAAAGACTAAAGATATCATCCTATTAGCTTACGTGAATGGAACGAATACTTTAAAATCAAATGTTGAAAAACGGAAAGTCATCAGGTCCAGGTAATATCCCACCAGAACTACTAAAATAAGGAACCGACAAACTATACAGGTAGCTAACCAGCATGTATCAAAAATGTATAAATGGAGGGAAGGTACCGGAAGAGTGGAGAACTGCAGTTATATCAACCATACATAAAAAGGGAGCTAAAGACATATGTGACAACTACCGAGGAATATCAATGCAGACACTCTCTCGAGAATTTACGGAAAATGAATAAAAAAAGAGAATACAGTGATACGGAGGCCGAAGAACAGGCTGGCTTCAGAGCAGGTAGATTGACTATTTACCATCTCTTTTTAATTACTCAACTTATAGAAAAAAATCGACACGAAACCAAGCAATAAACCTCCTATACGTAGATCTTCGAAAAGCATACTGTACCACAACCAAAACTGTGGGAATTTACTTTCTCTTATTAAAAAAGCTTCATACCAGATCCCTTTTTCATTTACTCATCCAATCTTTCCAGTGTCTCTTTTGTTCCCCAAAATTCTGTTGACAGCTCCTAAACGTATACCACACACCTTGGTAACATCTCTTTGACCTTGAATGACCTAGAGTCATTCACGCGTGTTTTCTCGAAGTAACAATTTTATAATCCTAAAAGAAAACAACAAAAATGTAGCATGTCTGTAGCTTGGTGTGTGTCGTGACTCACTAACTGTCAAAACGTGTCACTACCATGACACAAACGTATTGCCAACAGCCAAAAAGTAAATTTGTGAAAACTATAATATGATGTATATGATGATAATATGATGTAATGTTGATGTAGTTTCCACTTTAGTTCAATTTTGTACAAAATTTCTCTCATAATGCGATTGCATCATTACACTACTAATGAAACAATAATAAAATTATTATTTATTATTATTATTATTTGTTTATTATTATTAAAATAAATGAAATTATAACAGGTGTGGCAACAAACAAAACAGTCATTTTATGACCACCTCGAAGCTATACCAACAACTTCTCACGTTGCTCTCGTACATCTAGTTTATCTGTATTTTAATTCTTAATTTGAACTTATTTGGTTCCAGGTATTCGGAATGTGATTAAACTATTATATTAAGATTGCTAAATTAATTACTACATACATTACTTTTTATTCGGTTTTTCGTTGGTTTATCTCGAATTTTACAAATATCTTCTTTTTGCGTTTGCATACTTTTTCTTTTATAGTGTTAACTGAATTTTCTGTTTATTAAGATCTAATTTGATCATACGATTAATCTTATTCTGTCACCTTGCTTTAATTGTCTGCATTGTAACAATCATCAAACTTTAAATTTTTTATTTTAGAACCATCTTCATGAATTGGTCTTGTTTTGTTATGGGACAAACCATAAATAAAATTTTAAAACAAAAACTACGTAAAAAATCCCCGAAATTAGCTTTCAAAACAAACAATAACTTAAGCAAATATATTAAGAACAAAAAGAGCCAAAAGAAAAAGCACTTGCACAGCGGTGTATACAAACTTAAATGTGGCGGCGACTGTCCAAAAACTTACATCGGTCAAACTGGTAGAACTTTTATCAAACGTATAGCAGTACATAAAAGGACTTTCAATAATAGAAAAACAGATTCTACGTACACACTTCACCTTCTAGATCATAATCATTCTTTTAATGAGGAATTTCAAATTCCTCACATTCAAAATAAAGGCCTTAAGCTATCTTTATTAGAATCTATGGAAATCAACAATTTAAAAAATACAGACATAATTATGAGTGATCAACTTGAGACAAACAGTTCTCCCCTCCTCAACTTATTCAATTGAAGACTAAAGTGTAAACGGATTTCAAAAATAGATCACTTAAGAAAGGCACTCTGCCGAAACCGCTGTAGTTATAATAAATTTTATGGAAGTGTTAAAAACAAAAGTTTCCAGTGTTTTGTTATTTTATACAATAATATTAAGCCTAGTTCTACTATATAGTTGTCAAATATGGATCACGCACAAATATTGAAAAATTGAATATCGGAAAGCAAAATACTTTCAAGGGTTTATTAATGCAATAGTTTATATAAAGGACAAAGAATAGGTAAAAAAATTCAAGTTTTCTACAATGTCCTCCTTAACGGGAGGATGTTTTAGTGGCTAGAAATCACACAATATCACCCGGCATGGGCAAGATGGTGTCTTTTAATGATTTATCCCTCTTACAATAAAATGAAACAAAACAAGGAGACTTCAGTGGTTAGGACATTGAGAGGATAGCACTAAAAACTTCAAAGGTAAAAAAGAAGATGGGTAGACCAAGAAGAAGGTGATGAGAAGATGTTAAACTGAGAATTTTTACGACTTAAATACTATGTACTTACAATCGCGGTCTTTAAGATGATTGCTACTCTGGAAATGCAGAAAGCAACCTGTTTCCTGTTGTTTTATTCAATATACAAGCTGTTCTTTGATTTCCTTTAGAATTCATAGCATTGGTAACAGTTTTCTGATTTAAAGCGACGAAAATTACCCAAAAAATCCTCCAATCAGTACGTCGATTTTCCTCTGAATTCAAAATCCACGCCTTTTTGAAGAAAAAAGAATTTAAAGTCTAAGAATTTAAAGACAAATATGTGGCCCTATAAATGTTCCTTTATCTTCTCTTACTGATACTTACTGATACTTCTATTTACTGTTGGCCTTTAGTTTACGGTTCCGGATGCGAAATGACTAACAAATATTCTTAAATAAACAAAACAGTTTATGTCTCCAGTAAATATGTTGGTAGGCCTTTTATTACAGTAAAAACTTATACAGTTGAGTCCATGGTTCTTTACCAGTGCGTCATCATTTATAGCGTACGAAATAAGTCGGAAATTTACTCCACGCAGCAGCACGTGACAAAAAGTGGGTACTGTTCCGATTACGGATTATATTATAAAATATGACGTTATCAAATAAATAGAATGCAAAATGTTAGTTTTGCTTTAAAATTTTCGTGCAAAATTACAGCTACATTTGAAGTAGCTTAATAAATTCTTTTAATATAATTAGTGTAATTACTATTTAAATGGGAATAAGCCACAATTAAAGGTTAAAGTAAGTTTATTGACGTTTCAATTTCCACTTCTAAAATCGTGGAAATTGAAACGTCAATAAACTTACTTTAACCTTTAATTGTGGCTTATTCCCATTTAAATAGTAATTACTTTAAAATGCCACAAGAAACTAGCTTCAGCACAGTATATAATTAGTGATTAATAAATAAATACACAATTTATAAAAAATATAGTTAAATATACAATAATATTTAGTGTGTTGATGTAATAACTTACAGTAAAATTATTTAAAGAATGAAACATTATTTAGATCAAATAATATTGTTGCAAGATTTTGAACATATATTTTTCGTTTCTCATATTTCATTTTCATCACTTTCAGAATCTGAACTCTTATCTCCAATGATAATTATTACAAGTTCGATATTAATATTACACTTATTTTCTTCTCTAATAAACCACTGTTCATCATCACTGGCAATCTGAGCACTTCGTGTTCATGTTCACGTATCAATTCATCTACAGCTACGAGGATAGATTGATATTAAAGTAGCCTTTGATAGATGGCGCTACTTGATACCGAATTGGTTTCGGTGTTGATATTTGCCATTCATGACATGACGTCTGTTAAAATTTCAAGTTTTAAAAACAATTAGTTTGGTTTTTACAGCCGTCAAAAGCAAGCAAAGTTTTGTTTTCGGAGAAATGGAAAAAGTCGAGTATCGTTCGGTGATTAAGTTCCTCCACAAAAAGGGTAAAACGAATGTTCAAATCAAAGCCAACCTGGACGAAGTTTATGGTGAAGTTGCACTTTCGTTAGCAACAGTAAAATTTTGGAAAGCTGAATTTGTTCGTGGTCGTACGAGTGTTTTTGATGATGAGCGTCCCGGGAGGCCAAATGAAGTCACCACGCCGGAAATGATATCAACAAAGTCCATGACATGATGGTGGCAGATCGTCAAATTAAGCTCCGCGCGTTAATAGAGGTCCTAAACATTTTCTACGAATACGTATACAACATCATTCACCATCATTTGGACATGAAAAAGCTATCCGCGCGATGGGTGCCGCGTTTGCTGACAATCGATCAACTGTAACCACTTCGGAGACGCTTTTGGCGATGATACGGCGCGATCCGAAGGATTTTTTTCGCCGATTTATCACCATGATGAAACCTGGGTCCATTATTACACACCGGAAACCAAAGAACAGTCGAAACAAAGGCGAAGAGTGCACATTCGGCCGGCAAAGTGATGGAGACGGTTTTCTGCGATGCGAAGGGCATCATCTACATCGACTACTTGGAAAAAGGAAAAACAATCAATGGTGAGTACTATGCAGCATTATTGGATCGATCCGATGCCGAATTGCGTCGAAAACGCCCCGGTTTGGAACGCAATAAAGTGCTCTTTCACCAAGACAATGCACTGGCTCACCGATCGGCCGTAGCCATGGCAAAATTACACGAATTGGGCTATGAATTGGTTGAACACCCACCGTATTCCCCAGATCTTGCCGCCAGGGATTTTTTCCTGTTTCCAAACTTAAAAAAATGGCTCGGAGGACGCCGTTTAGCAACAAATGATGAAGTAGTCGCTGAAACTTCGGCCTATTTTGAAGAGCTCGAGCAAAAGTACTATTCGGATGGGATAAAAAAATTGGAACATCGTCTTACTAAGTGTATCGAGCTAAAAGGAAACTATGTTGAGAAATAAATCGATTTAATTCCAAAAAACTTGTTTTTTCTATCAAAGGCTAGTTTTATATCAATCCACCCTCGTACAGTATATAATTGTCGATTCATCGTGGCCAATTGTAACAATTCTGGTTTTAAGTGATGTTGATTAAAATAAATATTGTATTTCTTCAACCAATCTATAATGTCTTATTTTAACCATTTAGCGGAATGTTGTTTATTCATGATTTCACTATGATAGGGTACGTTGTCCATGACAATCAAAGATGGGTGTTCTAAATTAGGAAGGAATTGTGTATGATATGTACTACATATTTCCGATTTCCATGTATTTACGCAAGAAACACGCTCGTTGTGCTGCGATATGAGTTATTTCAATTAAAGCTCTTCGATGATCATGTTTTTTAAATGTTTAGCCCAAATCTTTTAATATTCTACTCAAGGATGTTTTACTTTTAGAAACAATTTCTTTAGCCTGCAGCTCATTGACCAACGCTTCACGGGTTACATGTTTCTCTAAAAAGTTTTATTGTCCTCAGGTAAATCAGTAGTTTCCGTTTTTAAACGAGGTCTGATTTTTACCGGAGAAGATAAAATAGAATTTTTTTCTTCTCTTTTTCGTATATTGTATATGGTTTTTGTCGCCAATTTAAGTGCAGCTGCTGCCCTTTAAAATAAAGTTAAAATACTAAAATCAATATTTTTAATTGAAATTGAAAAAAACCAAAATAAAAAGTTGCTAATTATAAATATTTTGTTAATAAAGTTCACAAATAAATAATATTAATAATATATATGCTTGTCATCATTAAGCTTTATAATAATACACATTTAAAAATTGTACTTTTTGTACCTCTTGAAGAAATAACAACGGTTCCGACGGTCCCCCATTCCTTTTTTCTAATTCAAAGTACTCGATTAAATTTAAAACGAGTTCTTGTTCGTGTGAGGTAAAAGTTTTTCCAGACATAATCTAAAAAAATTCAATAAAATAATTTTCTTTTTGTCATTTCTTTCACTTTTGCGGAAACTTAACAAAAGCATTCCTTAACTGTGCGAATGAAGTTAACTTTGGTTGTAAATTAATGGCAAAATAAAATACACTTACCATAAAATTTCAAACTAGAATATAAAATTATTTGTGAAAACAACTGTTATTGAAATATAAATAACTTTTAAACCACATTCTAAACGCAAAAAGAGGACAAAACAGCAAAAAATCCAACAAACTGACAGCCACAAGTAAACAAACTAGAAACGTCACAAATTGTACTTAAAATCTGAAAACGTCCCTAAGCGTCTTTTTTGTACATACCTATCTCTTTTCGATGTATTGAGTCTAGAGCTTTCATAAAAATAACATGTGTCTTTACTTAATAACAGGCGGTAGCTGGTTTGTATTTAGTTTTATGCGTGGAGAACGATGATGCTGGATAAAAAGTATGTGTTTTATCTCGCCAGGTATTAATGACACACGAGTAAAGAACCATGGACTCAACTGTATTAATAGTTGTAAGTTCATAATTATTATTCATCGCTTTTAGATAATCATTATCGTATACGATATAACGAACTCTCAAAGTTTTGACAGCGTTCTAGTATGGTTAAACGAAGTAAGGAAAATCGTAGAGAATTCAAAGCAAATAGCACTTTTTGGAAATAAAAGTAATACGGATATTTTTATTGTAATATACATGCAATATTTATAATATTATTTTTGTAGCGGATTTAGAACACAAAAGAACAATTAGATCAGACAAAACACAAAAGTTTGTTATCGAATCTCGATTATTGAGTTTTCTAGTATCGGCCAAAACGGGAGAAAATGTAAGTATATTAAATTCATGTTCTTACACACTTCATAGAGAATTATATAAAAAAAAATTAAACAGAATAAACGTTTATTTGCATTATGATTGATTAACATTTCTATATTTCGTACAAAAATTCATTGTTTCAAGGTTTTTTCTTCTTTCTTTCTAAACCTTGTTGAGGTTTGGTTTCAATGGATGTTCTATCGTAATGTATTTGTAGAGTTGTATTGTGTATGAAGATTCATCCACAGGAGTATGGTGGTACTACGAATTTTCTTGTGCTATGGTGGAAAATATACTGTCCTCATCCTGACGACGTATCTCATGAGAGTTAAGTTTACATTTGGAATTACTTTTACCAAACATATTGTGTCGAAATCGGACCTGTAACAGATACGATAGTCACCTACACTCGAATATTGTCAGGTTATCGTTTCACGGAAACGAAAGAACGTTAAAGAACTCACAGGTGGACTAAGGAGGACATAGAAAGGAAATCTGACTGATTCTGATAGACACATGATCTTGGATAAAGAGTAAAATTAGAACGAGAAAAGAATACATACAGAAAAGAACACCTTTGAGGTAGAAAAGAAGGTAAATGATGGGCTAAGAATATTGCAGCAGACAGTTCATTCTGCAATAACACAGCTAAAGGAGGGTAAGGCAGCTGCTCCCGATAATATACAAGCAGAACTACTCAAACTGAGGGACAACGAATCGATAACAATAATCACAAAGCTACTCAACAACATATACAACTCTGGAGAAATACCAACAGAATGGCTGATGTCTGAGTTTATTGCACTTCCAAAAAAACCAGGAGCCAAAAAAATGCGAAGACTTTTCTAAAACGTTTTCTAAATATAATCCATATGAGAACTTACAAGCTTGTGTGAGAGTCAAATTCCCTCTAACCAGTTCGGGTTCATAAATGCTGTTCTTATGAAAGAGGCATAAGAAAGAGGTTCTCAGTACAGAATACAGTAATAATTATTAGAAACCTTTACTTGAATCAGACCGCAAATCTCAGAATTGCGGTGAAAACACAGAATACTATATTTATTATATAGCATTCTACTAAACGGGTATCGGTTGAACATCAGATAGGTATGCAGATGACACCATTGTATGTCGGACAACCTAGAAGACCTACAAGTGCTTATGAATATAGTCACTTAACACAGTCAACAATATGTTAGCTACTTCGGACAGATTATGCGAAATAAATCCTACAAGGAGAAATATTTGGAAAGCAAAGTCTAGGAAAAAGAAGAACCTCAGAACCTGGTTCAACACAACATCTGTGAAGATCGTTTCAAAAGCGTCGACTACGGAGGTACTACGACGTCTAAATAAGGAGTTAGAAATTATGAACAGCATAAAAAGAAGAAAACTAGAATATTTGGGACACATAACCAGAGGAGAAAAATATGAGCTTCTGAGAATTATTATGCAAGGAAGGATCCAAGGAAGAAGACGCATCTCCTGGCTGAAGAACCTTAGAGAATGGTTTAACTGTAGTTCACTACAACTTTTCAGAGCAGCAGCCAACAAAGTGACCATAGCCGTTATGATATCCAACCTCCGATAGGAGATGGAACTTTAAGAAGAAGAAGACGGAGGAGCCTGCGACGAGAGACAAGTGCAGTTCAGTAGGGGCGTGTAAATTTATTCTAGTCAAGGAAAGGGCTCATCTGTTATAAAAATTATGTAATTTTTTTTTTAGTTTACAGTTATATTTAATCTTTGCAATTTTAAAGTGATTCAGTCACCATTTTTGTATTACTTGACGTTTGACTGTAGCTTTCAGTGTTTACGAAAAAGAATACTATATCCTATACGGATAAACCTTTGATACTGAAACTGAATGTCGTAGTAAATAATAAATTTCGTGATATGACGAGTCCACTTTATCTGTAAAATATTCTATCGTCAAAAATGTTAATTCTTCTTTTTTTTATATATAAACGTGACTGTCTGTTTTTCAATGTGCCTCAAGTAACTTGTCGTTCCATCGTTTTCGTGGTCTTCCTATTGGGGAACCGTTTCTTACCGTCTTTACTACTCTATTTGTTGTCATTCGGCGTATATGATCGTTCCATTCTACTCTTCTATTTCTTACCCAGTCGTTGATGTTCTCCACGTTGCATCTAAGTCGTATATCTGTACTTCTAACTCTGTCCCATAGTGTTTTACCATCAAGTGTTTTCATCTCTGCTGTTTCTAACATTCTTTTTGTCCTCCCTGTGTCAGGTCGTGTTTCTGCCGCGTATTTCATTATTGGTCTGATAACTGTTTTGTAAATTCTGCCTTTCATTTCTTTCCCGATTCGTTTTCGAAAGGATAAAATGGATTTTGTGCGTCGATTACATTTAATGCTTTAATTACGTTTTTTTAACGTTTCTAATGTTTTTAGAACGTTTCCATTATGTAAGTTGGTCTGAATTTTAGAAGTATATGCCGCAATTTTAAGAATAAATAAATGTGTACATAAATTGAATCACGAATTCCCACTACAATATCATCTTAGTAGTGACACGCTAGATTAATATATGTTTTTTTTTAGGTTAACGCATCTCTGACAAATCTGATCGCCAAACATTTCGGAATACATCTAACTCGGATAGAACGAGAAAGACAAGCGCCTATTGTACAGGCTGAATTGAGTTCGCACATCGAAAAGGCAATCGGCAGTGCGAAGATATCTCGCAGCAATCAAAACGATGTGTCAAGTTCAGCGTGTTCTTTACAGTGACTTAGTTGCAAAGTTGTGTGTGGTTTGTTAAATGTGTGCTTGTTAAAGAAATTATTTTAAATAAAGAATATTTTCTGATAGTGTTTCCTTCTGTTTTTAAAGTTTTTAAAGAAAACTAATTATTTGAGAAGTAAAGGTTGTATAGAAATTATTTAGACATGTATAGTAAAAGTAAAAAAAGTTCAAAATGAACTGTTTTGGTCTCTATTCCGAATTTAATAATTTCTTCATAACTACATTTTACTTTTTTTCGCTTTTCAGTTCGTCTTTACGTTTTACCATTTTGCTTATAAAATAGTTGGCGGTCAAAATTTCCTTTTTCATAATTAATTTTCTTTCTTTAATTGTCTTAAATTCCATATGTTTCCACTTTCGTTCTAAGACTTCTAAGACAAAGAAAATAACAGAAAAAAACTTTAAACTGAATTCATTTATTTGTAAAAAATGTCAAATAGCTGAAGACGTTTCGGAAAGATACCAAAAGGTAACGTTTACAACGTTACATCGTTTCGGAAAAACTTAGACTTGAGTGTTCTAATTTTCTAAGTTTTCTAATTTTTTTTTATTACAGTAATCGAAAAATATACGGAAAATACAAGGTTTTGTATAATTTGCAATTACCTGAGCAAGATCATACCTGCACTTCAGTCTCGTTGTACTCGATTTAGATTTGGTCCTCTATCTCCTGAACAGATTATGCCAAGACTGAACTACGTCATCGATGAAGAAAAGTAAGTACAGTATTTCAAATTTTATTTTTCTAACTGATTTTTGGGTTTGCTCATGGAGTTGTCTATCAATTATTCTCTCCTAGTTTGTCATGGTGTGACTAAGTAGTTTTATTGCCCTGTATTTGGTGTATTATTGAACACCTCTAAGCAGCCAAGCTAAGCGGGGCTAAGCAGAAACATCCTGGAAATTTACATTTTACACAGTAAACAGTGGACAAATTGGTAAACTCTGTACAAATATGTTTGATTCAAGATATTATAAGAATTTAAAAATATATTACTAAAATATTACAAATACGCAACACGTGCTTTTCGTGGTATTTTTCCATCCGGTGGGTTCATATCGCTTAGCTAGTGTGGGCAATATCGTGCATGTTATTTGAGCTGGAAAAGTAACATAAAATAAAAATAATTTGAAGAAATTTTTAATAAACTTAGAAACAGTCTACACGTTATCAATATACCTAAAAGGTTTTTCAAATATTGTATTAAAATAAACGTCGTTTCGCTCTCTTAATATTTTATTTGCACTCATCGCATTAAAAACCTGCTGCTGACTCCCAACCACTATAAGCTGAATGGGCCCATACTCCACACCCAATTCAGTGATACGAAAGTTCCTTGTTTTTTTTAATTCATCGTATATAATGCATACTTCAATGGTTACAGGAGGATTGTGATATTATTCGATTTCACAAAGATTCAAATCGCTACTATCTGATGAATCTATTTCTATGGATGATTCAGAATCATCTTCATCTTCAAGAAGTCTTTTTTCTTTCACTTAGTTTTATTATTCTTAGCAACATTAATTTTTCTTTTCAATTTTTTAACTTTTTTATTACCGTTCTGCTCTCTCCTTGCTTGCTTTTAAGTTTTCGCATCTCGCTTAGCTTTTTTGTCCAGGAGAATATCCTTCACTGACGTGGCAATCCAAATTTATGATTTGTTATTTCTTTATTTTTGTAATAGACTTTTTAAAGAGTTTTTTTTTGGGATAGGAGCTACATGTGATACTTTAACGACACCTGAATATGAAGATAAAGGACCAGGTTTGGTTGTGTATGTTGATGGTGTTTGCTCCGCAGAAGCTCTTGATGTCGATGTTGCCTGTTTCGCAGTAACTCTTGATGTCACTAGTGTCTGTTCTCTTGATGTTGATGGTGTTGGTTCAGAAATGTTTTCATTTTCTCCTCGTTCAGCCTCTAAAACAAGTTCTCTAAACTGTTCAGCTGGTGCAAAGTCATCCTCTGAAAACTTAGTTGGTTTAAAAGAAAATATTCCGGTTGTTCTGAAACCTGATATTCGATTTTCCATAGTTGCTACCTTTATGTATGCTTGATTGAATAAGCGAGCAAGATCGTTCACCGTTATCTTCTCATGTGCAGTCGAAAGCATATGAGAACCATAAATGGCAGAGAGAGCTTTTCTAAGAGGCCCAAAAATGTCAAATCTAGGAGCTGGAGGTGGTTTGACGGATGAGGTGGTATTGTAAGAGCACAATGTAATTTTCGTTGCAGAAATTATAAATATCCAATGATATATAGCTCGAATAATTGTCTAACACCAGCAAAACTGGATCGGCCCGAGTTGATTTTACATAGTTGCAGTGGAAATACTTAAGCCATTTCAAGAACAACACATCCAGTGAACATTGTAGATCCAGTCGCCCTTAAATTTAAACTTGTTCAAAACGTCTTCAAGATAAAAAAAATCCAACAGCTTCAGTACTGAAGGGTTTATGCTAGTTCCTTCTGACTGACGAAAACTTAGCTGGGGATTCCGTTTTATAAATCCTCTTAGCCAGTCTTTGCCAGCTTGTTTCTTGTTTCTATTGAATCTGTATTTCAAATGATTAGCTTCTGCAAAATCGAAAGCTATTCGTCTCAACTCCCAAGGCGTAACTCCATAAAACAAATTCCCCAATTTTATGTGATAACTCCGCTTCTTGTTTTTTTTTTAATACTGGTTTCCTTCCCATGCAGACAAAATGTCTTGCCTTAAATGATCACGTATTGTTGACTCCGGAATATTAAAATTTCTAGTGACTGCTTCTAGTAATTTAGCACCTGTATTAATTGCAGCTATAGCATTATTAAGCTGCTCAATGCGCCAGAATTGTTAGTTGATTCTTTTGTTTGTAGTTTCCCACCATCTGAAATGAAAAGGAAACGTTATCCATAAACGTGAATATCTTTTCTCTTCTTTTTTTAAACGTTTTCCTGGGATTTGGTAAAAATAAAGCAAAAATAGTTAATACCATGCAATGATTATTTTCTTTACCCAAACCCAGAAAAAAGATTATAAAAAAGTTGTCATTAAAACAAGTAAAGGGCTATATCGCGCATATTTGCGCGATCTTAACCCCTACCGACCTTGATTTCGTTTACTAACCATCGCTTCAATAATTAAAAATTAAATTAAAAACTAAATATGGACATATACCACAAAAGAATTGATGAAGTTACCTGTACTTAAGAATCTTACTTTGTTTTAAAATTACGACTTACCTTGAGAGCACAAAATTATAAGAAAAAATATCTACTTCAAGTTTTCATTTACTACGTGCAACTAACTCTATTGAGTGGACAGCTGACCGTTTCTAAATAGTTTTCAGCTTTCCCCATCACCGTACATTTAATTACATTTCTTATTGTATGACCCATTCTACATGTTTGTGGCCTACGCGATATTATACCCCCCCTTTACCTATACACTTCTCTTTTTCTGCTTGGGCTTCGTTTGATCATCAACAGGTCCTCTTTAGTGAGGTTTTTCATAACTATTTCAACTGCAGTATCTCTAATATTACTAGCTTATATTACCAAATTGTATTGGGACATCCTTTTATGTTCCAACTCATTTTTCCTATATTTTTTCTGTTAATTCATATTCTTCTCTACCCTATTTTGGTTTGGCTTCTTATTTCAAAGTTTGTCTCTCAGTCTCACTAACTATTACCTTGCAGACCTTACATTCACATATATATTTTCTCGTATAAAATAATCTATTTGTCTTTCAGAGTATCTGTAACAGAAGACGGCAAAAAGGCTTTACTTACTCTAGCAAATGGTGATATGCGAAAAGTACTAAACGTGCTACAAAGTACATGGTTGGCATATAAACAAGTTACAGAAGACAATGTGTATACGTGCGTGGGTCACCCGCTCAGAACAGACATCGAGAGCATCGTCAAATGGCTGCTGAACGAAAACTTCAAAACTACATACAACAACATCAAAGAATTAAAAATGATTAAAGGGCTGGCCTTGCACGATATACTTACTGAGGTACATAAGTACGTCCATAGAATCGAGTTTCCGTTCGATGTTATGATCGATCTGCTCGAGAAAATGGCCGAGATTGAATATAGATTGTGTGCTGGTGCTAATGAGAATATTCAACTCACAGCTTTAATATCTGCGTTCCAGCACGTTAAGGATATCAAAGCTCCAGACGAATCTAACTAATTTTGTACTCCAGTAAGTTCTTATTTCATAATAGTGTATTTTTTTACAATAAATTTTTTTAAAAAGCCATTTTAACTTCTTTGTGTTACCAATATTCTTCTAAAGAGCGTAGTTTTACCACTAGATTAAAGTTAATTATCATTGGATCAATAATTGAGGGTGATTCATCTTCATTATGAACTCAACAACAATTTACTAATTCCATGATATGAAGTTTGAATACATCTATAAAATGCCATTTAATTAATTTAAATTTAATTAAATGAAGTAGGTACTTAATAGTATGGATTACTGAAGATTGAAATCCGAAATTCGATTAAGAATAGAATAATCCAGAGCCTTTTTGAAGATGAGTAACCAAAGACTCAATCTGCAAATCCGATGTCGGGTGGTAAAATGTTATATCCACTCTATTCTTCTTTATTGTGCCGAAGCTTGGACTGTTGGTGAGAAAGCTGGAAGCTTTTGAGATGTGGCTTTTTAGGAGAATTTTGAAAATACCATGGACCGATCATAATACGAACTAAATGGATTTGCACAGAGTGGGAAGAGACAGAGAACTTTTGACCACCATTTAAAAGGAGAACGACAGCAAACTTAAAGCATTCTTAGAAATGATAAGTACGAGCTGTTGCAGCTGATTATGAAGGGTAAAATCGAAGGAAAAATAGGTCCTGGTAGACGACAAATATCCTATACTGGAGCGACACAGAAGCTTTTAAGAAAAGCAAGAAATACAGACGAATTTGCAATGGTTATAGCCATAGATATAATATACTCATTGTGATCGTTACAATACCAGCCCTTTACCCTAGTGCGACAGAGAAAACTGACGCAAAGCAGTCCCTTCATCTCTGTCTAATTTGTCAGGTTTATCGACCACGCGACCTAAGTGACCAATGAGAAGGTTACGTGGTCGATAAACCCGGCTCATTAGACAGATGCGGGGGGCTGCTTTGCAACTGTTTTCTCTGTCGCACTGGGAGAACGCCACTGTATTCCAGCAGACAGTCTATCTTGTATTATTTGCCTATGATTATAGGTATATCGATAGTTATAGCCAACCTTCATTATTGGAGTCGGCACTAGAAGAAGAAAAATCCAACATATTGAACCTATTTATGATAATTTCAAAATATTCCATATTTTTGTCCATCAGTGTATTAATGTTAAACTTACATTTTTCATAATTTCCTACCTTTTTTCTATCCCGATAAAGCAGCAACTCTGTACGAAAGTGAAATCGTTAAAATTGTGTTTAGAAACGCCTCTGTTCGGGGCTAAGCTCTATTTGAATAAAAAAACATTTTAGTCTCGTGTAGTGTAGTAAAACTTAAAAAGTTGTATGCTCGGTCACTCAAGTTTAAAACTTTTATAAAAAGTTCATACAGGATGGATGGTCTACCTTATTTCCTTTATTTAAAGTTAATTGCACGACATCCAATTTTGATATTATACAGGGTGAGTCATGAGGAACTTTACATACTTCTACCATATGTAGAGTCCCTCAGGGAGCATATCATGTGGCCACTAAAAAATGTCAACTTCTCTTCTTTATTAATTAACAGGGTGATTTGTGTAATTGGCCATTAATTTCATTTTACTGTAGTGTTTATACGGCTCATTTGATTTTTTTAATTTTTGCATGATACAGTACACTACTATCAAGCATTCGACTGGTATTAGCTAAACTAAAAAATTCCAGGACTGGCTTTGGAAAAATTAATTTAGGGATTCGTATTAAATATTACACCCTGTATATATTTTTTTTTAATGCAATAAGTGATTTTCAAACTACATAAATAATAGCCAATGAAAACGACATATGCGACAATGTTGTCGCACTTTTATTAAATTTTTAGTGAACGATCAAATCTTACCAAAAATAGAACAACCATAATGAAGTATCAAATTATAAGGTAATTAATTTAAACAAATGTTATAAATTTCAAACATTTTAATTGAAATGATAAACTGAGTCACTACACAACAAAAAACAGTAACTACTAACAATAACGAAGAACAATTTAAAAAAAAACTAAAAATATGTACATAGTTATGATAAACCCATAAATTAGAACTGAAAAAGATATAATAATGGTAACAAAATAAAAATAATTCAAAATAGATTTTCGAAATGGAACCCTGCAGCCTGTACACATTTTTGTTGCCGAATAGTATCAATGTATAATTCTATCAATTAATTGTTGTCGGTTATTAATATTCACTGCGTAAACTAGTTGCTTCAATCGTCCCCAAATATGGTAATCAACGGGATTGAAATCAGGGGATCTTGAAGGCCACGAAATAGGACCTGCTCGTCCTATCCACCTATTGCCATAAACATTATTGAGATGTTGTCTCACTGCCAGTAAAAAGTGTGGGGGTGCCCCATCATGCTGAAAATACATCCCTCGGATAGCAACGTTCGCGTTGGCAAGCAAATTCGGCAAAATATTTTGTAGAAAGTTCAAATAGACCTGCCCTGTTAAAGGATCATCAAAAAAGTGAGGACCTACTAATTGGTTATTTATGACACCAATCCACACGTTAACCGAAAACCTTAACTGAGAACGACGTTCTCGAATGGCATGGGGATTTTCTTCTGCCCACACATGTGAATTTCGTGAATTATTTATCCCGTCTCTGGTAAATTGGGCTTCATCTGTAAATAGTGTCCTGTATAGCGTTGGTCGATTATTGTTAATCCATCCACAAAATTCCAACCTATCGATCTCATCTCCAGCATGTAGTCGCTGAACCATTTGAATGTGATATGGGTATAGATTATTTTTTTGTAAGACTCTACTTACTTTTGATTGAGTAACATTGAGTTCTCGACTTACTTGTCTAGTGCTTATTGTAGGGTTCATAGTAACGGCGTCCATAATGTCATCTTCCTGCGCTTCATCTACATGTCGCTCTGTTGTTCCACTAGGAAAAGTGCCATTTTGTCGCAAATAATTAAAAACTGACCCAAATGTTGGATGACTGGGAGTTCGACGATTAGGAAATTTCCTGCGATATTCTCTACTAGCAGCCCTACCATTCCCATTACAGAATCCATAAACAAATATTATGTCTGCATATTCTGTGGTCGAAAACTGATGTGGCATTTTGAACGAAAGTAACAAAAGCTCTACCAAAACTAACACAATGTACTTAACGTAGATATGACAGAAGAAATATGTATTCTTGTACACATAAATAACAATTGATAATGACAATGGGTATAAAATATCAAGAAACGTCAAACGGTCAACGCCAACCTTCATTTTAAACTTTTTTAGATTTATTTTTATTTAGTACAGTTGATGCAATGTATTATTATTTGACATCAAATTTTAATCATTTACAATCAACAAAAACTAACACATACACGAGGTTTGACTTTTTAATCAATTTAATTTATTATTTATCGAAAATAATGCCCCAATACGATCTATGAGTAAAAATTTAAAATTGAAAAACAATTGATTCTATCGTAGAGATAATACAAAGTGACAGTAAAGATGTTAATTTTCTACGTATTAGATTATGTTGTAGGAACTCATTTTAATTAAAATGTTTGAAATTTATAACATTTGTTTAAATTAATACCTTATAATTTGATACTTCATTATGGTTGTTCTATTTTTGGTAAGATTTGATCGTTCACTAAAAATTTAATAAAAGTGCGACAACATTGTCGCATATGTCGTTTTCATTGGCTATTATTTATGTAGTTTGAAAATCACTTATTGCATTAAAAAAAAATATATACAGGGTGTAATATTTAATACGAATCCCTAAATTAATTTTTCCAAAGCCAGTCCTGGAATTTTTTAGTTTAGCTAATACCAGTCGAATGCTTGATAGTAGTGTACTGTATCATGCAAAAATTAAAAAATCAAATGAGCCGTATAAACACTACAGTAAAATGAAATAAATGGTCAATTACACAAATCACCCTGTTAATTAATAAAGAAGAGGAGTTGACATTTTTTAGTGGCCACATGATATGCTCCCTGAGGGACTCTACATATGGTAGAAGTATGTAAAGTTCCTCATGACTCACCCTGTATATTACATCGTTGGTTGTAATGAAAATTACATTTTTGATCAACTATTGTTTGAAATTTGACCCAACTAGGTTATACATTTTTCGCAGAATTTTTTAAAATAATCTTTTTTGAGAACGATTTCCAGAGTGGAAGTCGAAACGTCAAACATTAGTTGGTTAAAAATGCAATTTTCATTACAACCAATAATTGTGGCTTAATCCCATATAAACATAATATTGCCACAAGAAAGAAGTTTCAGAACATTGCCAAGGAACTGTAAGTTGCATAGATTTGGCGCAACTTGCTAATAAAACGATAGTACTACAGAGTATGTTATTTTTTGATTTTTTGTCTAGATGAAAAAAGCAAATATTTTCCAATGTTAGTAAAATTCACAAAAGACACTTTTACCTAACTATTAATTATCACTTGTTTAGTTTATTTTGTTTCGTATAAAACAATATAGCAAAAGACCCATAGACGTATATATCAACATAGGCCTAGCAGTCGGTAGAGCTAAGTGACGACATTATCGTTGTTACTTGTGTCTGTATCTTACATCAAGTAACTATAGCAGCGTCTCTTCTTGTTCGCGAGTGGGAAGTTTCAATGATCAACCGCAAAAGACGCCGTCACTGCTCGTTGCTGGCATGCTCAGTCTATGTTAATATATACGTCTAAGAAAAGACCTTTAATGCCCATTAAATTCGGCTAGGGATGGCGCCAGTCCCTTACTTAGCGAATGAAATTCTACAATTATCAGGATTTTTTTATGTGTTTGCTATTATAAGAGGTATAAAAGTAGCAAAATTTGATAGTCGCATTGACTCTCTTTGTGTTTATTGAAAATATGCTACATGAGAATTGTTTGGGGCCTTCTACACCTTTTATTAATGTTCGATGCTCTTACGGCCTGGTGTTGTATTTTTGCTTTAGTTACACAGCCTTTTTTTTGGTGTTTGGCCCGTATGAGTCATGATCGGGAGATGATATGTCTTCTTGTGGGCGAATACTGTTAAATATATTGAGCATTGTCCATTGAACGTGGAATAATATACATACAAATATTAAACTTACCAATGGAAGTGCAGAATAAAAACAGCCAAATAATGATAAAAGTTGTTTATTTCATAAAGTCATTCAAATTTTAACATAATTTCCTATTCTTTCATATATTTTTGTATAACCCTAAGTATCAATTAGCTTTCTTATGTTAAGTCCCTAATAAAATATAAAAATATTTAAATCCCCCTATTTCTATTTTTTTTCAATCGAATGCTTCCATAAAATGGCGTTTTTTTTAGATACGAAGTTTCCATTGCTTTGTTTGTATAGATTTCTAGAAAATTGACAATAAACATATTATTGGGCGCAGTAAAATATACTAAGTCAGTCTAAGTTACTGATTTCACCTAGAGATGGAAGCAATATTAGCGTGACTTTTTTTTATGTTTTTTGCACCTGTTAGTAGATGCTATGTAAAATTCCAGGTTATTCCCATAGGCGTGTATATTAACATATACCGGACCGGCCACGCGTGCTGACGACACGCTTGCGTTTGTTCGTTCTATTTCTTTCTAGCACATTGTATCAAGAAGTTTACATACTTCTACGTCTCCCTACTTAAAACATACTGCCGTAGTTTTACTATTTGTAAGAGTGAGACAAAACGAACAACGAAAAAAAAAAGATGGTATCGTCACTTAGGTCTATGCTCAGACTGCTCAGTCTATGTTAATATATACGTCTCTATGATTATTCCAGGCAGTTGTTAACTAAATACAATTTGAAACAGTTGGAGAGTGTCTGATGTTGAAAATGGAAAACATTGAGTACCTTGCAGCAATCAAATTCGTATAAGGTATAACACCGATCGAAAATCGTTTGGGGCTAGTAAAAGCGAATAGGTATTTTTTTGTCATAAATTTCTACAGCGAAGAAGTAGATGATTGGGACTAAACATGGCCGTGAACGTGTCAGAGATGATTCAAAAACTAATACTTCATCTGAAATCATCGAAAAATTAAGTGCTTGATGGATAAAGGTGGTTCACAAAGGTTTTGGATGATCGGTGGATAAACGAAGATAAAGTAAAACGATTTTTTCCGTCGGTACGTTACAATGGATGATAGGTTCACCATTACATCCTCGAGACCAAACACAACTAGGTAGAAGCCTGTTCTTGAGCGCCAAATGCCCGGTATCGGCGGGAAAGATCATGGCATCAGCGTTTTGGAAAGTAAAAGGAATTTTATTGATTGAATATCTTAATACAGGTAAAACCATCACTTGAAAACACTACTCTCAACTTTCAATGAGACTAGATTTGTACGAACTGAACCGGTCAGTTAAGAATATACTGTTCCTAATCAGTGCAATGCAACTGTCCACAAAAGTGTTCAGCAAAGTAGAAATTGATTAATCTTCTTCTTTCGGTGCCATATTAAGCCCTCTAATGTCGGCAATTACGTTGGCGGATCTTCAGCTAATCGGAATAGTTGTTCGGCACTGCGTATTCCTGTCCAATCGCGAATGTTCTATACATCTGCCTACAACAGTGTCGTCAGTGTATCTAAGATTATTAATCAGTTCCTCATTGATTTTCCCCTGTCTGAAGCCGCTTTGAATGTTGAAAACCAAATCTTCATTCATATATCTGTTAATGTATTTATTCTACTCCACCTTCGTGATAATTGGGTAAATTAAGTAGCTGAAGTAGCAGCTAATTATGTTATTATGCATATTCTACTCTGCCTTCGTAATCATTAGGTGGATCACAAAGTAGCTGAATTACCATGTTGTCAGTCTTAAATTTGTATAAACGAGGAATGTTTTTATGTCAGGGCAGCATACTACACAAGGTAAAAAAGGAAAACATGGATCAGAAACCTATCTAAAAATATGAGAAACCTGCAAGTACAACCAACATAATTTGTTTTCAACTTTGAAACCACCCTGATATTTTTTAGATCCAACAGAGAACTTGAAACTTGATTCAAACTTTAAAAAATGTTATTATGTCACTTTATGGAGTATGTACAGCTGCGGTCACTAAATAATTTACACTACACCTTCATTTTTACATTGTAATGCCGTGAAACCGCAGTGTTGTACGGATTTGCTAAATGTCAAAGTGCTTGTCAAAATTTCGAGCGTATTGAAAAATAAAATAAAAAGCTATTAAACGCGTCCAAAATGACTATAATGCACTTAAATGAAGCGCAAAAAAACAGGTGCAATTGCCGAACTCGAAGAAGGTTGATCACAAAGGCAAGTTGCTGCCGATTTGAGTGTGAGCCGTGTGTGCATATGGAAAATCAAACAAAGATGGGATCATTTTCACTCTATAGCACGGTTGGGTAGTTCAAGAGGGCAGAAGATATCCATAGAGCAACAAGATGAGGTGTTACTAGATTATCTGAGAGAAGCTTCTTTTACCACAGCTTTTTGCAACTGCAAGGAAACCTTTTTTGACTGATGATCACAAGAGCAGACGAGTTGTATTTTATAATGAATTCATAAACCGGGAAGACAACTTTTAGTCTAACGTTGCATTTTCCGATAAAAACGTGTTTAGATCATTTCAATCATTTAAGAAAGTCGAATAAGAGTTTATATAAATTTTTCAAATAAAAGGCAGATATCGAGCACATTTCTTTTATTAAATCTTGTCCAAGTACTTTCGCTCTCAGAGCATATTCAAGAGCATCTGAAGCCAAAAAACGCTTTTCAAGTGAAAGAAAAGTAGCGAAAAAACTCGCAAGCGAGTTGATGGTTGATAAAAAATATATAACGTTTTAGTCGTCCAAAAATTTGGCTCTCCGGCACATTAAAGAATGTAATAAACATTTAAGTATACTTATACAAATCAAACAAGAGTTTATATGCCGAGAAATCATAAGTTTGATGAGCGGTAAACTCGCCATTTAAGAAATAAAATAAAGGATTCTCGGTCAACATAATATGGATGGATAAGTGCTGAAGGTCCGGGAGCACCTTCGAGAAGGTTGAAAGAAACTCATGATAATGTTATTCCGTGGATTTTCCGGAGTCCAGACCTTAACCCCATCAAAAATGTGTGGGCAGAGTTGACAAAGAAATTCAATGAAAGAAACCTTAGGATGCGGAATAGAATTAAACTATGGGAAGCAATTGGACAGACATGGGAGCAGCTTTTTAAATATAACATAAGATTGGTGCTATTTATGAACAGAAGATTGCAAAGTTTTATTGACAATAATCCACCAAATATTAATTGTGTTACTGTTTAATATAAATAGATTTAAAATAAAATGGATAGTTTTAACACAGACTTCCTTATTTTCGTTATTAATATAATCCATTTTATTTAAAAAATCTTCTTTCTACAATTACCATTTTGTAAAATACATTTATTTTGGTTTTTTAATTTGAATCAACCTACTCTGAGTCCACCATGGTAATTAACGTCATTTTGGCGTAAAAGGTGTTTTTGAACGAGGTAAAATTCAAAAAATCGCCTACTAGATATGTAAGGGTGTAAACTATTCAATTGCCCCAGCTGTACAAATCCCTGACGGATGCTGGAACATTAGTCACATCGCTTTTTGTATAGAAATCTATACAAATAAAACTCCTACTACCATATTATACTGTACATTTTACTCACTAAACATAAAAGTCAAAAATTAAAATCGAATATACTTCTATCACTTTTTTTAATATCAATAAATAAAAAAAATTAGTTAAAAATCGGTAAAAATAACAAATCATAAAAATGATTCCTTTTGGGTCTAAAAGTCTTTAAAAAACGTCTAAAATCAGTCAACGGAAGGTTTTGTGAAAATATTTCTACTTATATAAAAGATATTAGTCTAGCCTTTGATAGACGGCATTAATTGAGAACAAATTGCTTACAGTTTTGACATATGTTGAAAAGCAACACATGTATCAGATAGGGAGAATTTTTTGAAAATGATAAAATGCAATACAAAGGATTTATGCTTTCTCTTTTTTCATAAATAGACACGTAAATCTCTTAGGTTATTTTGTATATTATTTTAGTGTTTTAGTATATTAATTTAATTGTTGTTATGTGTTAAGTTTCAAGAGTATTAACAAAGTTTAATTGTGTCTAGTTGCTAAATTGATCGAAGTCTACAACAATTATAGGTAGTAACATAAACCCTGTCAATATTTCTCTTACTTGGATAGGGAAGTCTGGTGTGATGACACCTCATTTATAGTCAGTTTTGAACCAAAACATCTTGAGAAATGTTTTGAATAAAAAGTTAAAAAACAATTGAGAAAAGTAACAAAATTAGAGCATTTTTTTACCTCATTAAGTAGAAATATTTCCTATAAGCTCAAAGATACCGACAGCAATAATATCAATTGGCATCTAAGCAAAATAGTAATGTATTATATAATTCAACAAATATCTGACACAAAATACAACTCACCTTTTTCTAGAAATACCAACTAGATTCATTTTTATAGAGCTATTTTACACCTATTCTTTTATTTTTTCAAACTCACTTTACTGTTAGAAAAACCTAGCGGCGCTATAAACTTAAATTTGAGATTCATCACAGTCGTATTGACAACAGACGCATAATTTGTAAATCATGGAGCGGCATATCACATTTATGTATCATTGCGTATCATAATCAGAAGATGCATTCGATACATTTGAGTCACTTGTGTCAACGTCACTACTGAAATCTGAAGGGAACCAAGGCGTGGTTCTTAGTTTCTTATGGGATTTCAAAAAGTTTTCATAATTTAAAGGACACATCAAGTTGTCTTCTAAGTTTGCTAAGCGTTTTATCTTGTCTTCTTCTGGAAAATGAGAAAAATAAAGTTTCAAATTAAAAATTTCTAGTGTCATAGCACATCACAATAAGATTTTTTTTTATTTTACACACACACATATATTTATCTGTAGTGAACAGTGTTTAAGTGTAATGGATCTAGGGGCCCAAGAGACTAAAATTTATACAGTGGTACCTCGATACACGAGTGCCCTAATATAAGAGTGTTTTGAGATATGAGAGGCCGAGCGAGCAATATTTTGCTTTGAGATACACTACACCGCTGCACACGACCCCAAAATGCGGCCCGCTTGTTGGGAGGATCGTGTGCCGTGTTTAACAGTTTCTCGCACCTCAGACTAGACCCCAGTCTGTACTTGTTTCCCCCGTTTTCGAAGCATTTTTGAAAATGGGTTCGCGTTTTTTTGCTTTTTGTACATTTACAAAACATAACATTTATTTTCCGATTTAACATATAGGAAAAAACGGGAAAATTGGGAAAAACAGGTTTTTCCGTTTTTTCCAGACCATTGGAAATATTGGAAAAAATGAGAAAATTTAAATATTTTTTAATTGAGACTTAAAACGTGAAAAAATATCAATTTTAAAGTCTTTTAAATTTTGTAAAAATAAATACAGGAACGTACTTTAATAATATCTATTAATATATACAATGTATATACAGGTATATAGGGACAAAAATTATAATTATTATCTAATAATTGAAAGTATCAAAACTTCAAAGGTAGAAAGCACGTCATTTAACCAAAGCACTCAGTGGTATATTTTCATCTGAGTCTGAATCTTCACACCAAGTATCTGATTCAGACTGGATCTCTGCTTCATCATCCTGGACGGAAAAACCACATGATTTTTGTCAGTCTCTTCTAAAAGTGGATCTGGTCTAGCATTGTAAATAAATGTCTGTTTTTTGTTTATAACCAAATTTGAAGGAATAGCAACCAGCTTCTGAATTTTATCCTGTGATAATCTATTTCTTTTGACCAAGATCAGTTTCTTTCTGAAGAGGCGGAAGATGGAGGTCCATTTAAAATTCGCGAGGCAATTGGTGGATGCGATGTAAACAAACCTTGCCACCATATTATAACATGATGAGTACTATCCGCAATATCCCATAAAGATAATTTCAACTAAAAAATCCAGTTTTTGTTCTAAATTTGGCTAGATTTGCCACCACCTTCTCTACATCTAGATTTAGTGAACGAGCCATTTCATTTCAGAAATGAAGTCTATAGTTTCCATTAGTTGGTCTTCACTCAATTGTTATCCTTTAAAGAGAGCATCAAGAAGATTGGCTGCAAAGGGAATCAGCTTATAACAAAACTTGTATCATTCTTCAACATATTTTAGAAAGCTTTCGATAAGAGAACTAGTCTGGTCAACTTGTTGGGAAATATTTAATATTGTACCTTTTATATTCCTAAAGATAAAAGGCACTTCTGATAACATGGATCTATCCAATTCTACAAAATTTATCGATTTTGATACAGGATGCAGAATTTGTTTAATATATTGTTTTGCCAGAACACATCATCTAATACATTTTTTTTAATATTTTGTTTTACCTGCAGGTTTTCCACTAATACAGTACATTACAGAGCTTCCTTATTTCTTAAAAGCGAATCCACAGTTGTTATAAACACAAAACCCATCTTGTTTTTGCAGGTAATTTGAGATAAATTTCTTTTTTTGTGGGATTTTTTCAGCCTGTACTTCTTTAAATGCAGCATTAAGTATGTGGTGCTGTTTAAAATATTTACAATTTTTTTAGATTCTACTTCTTTTTTCAAAGAAATTTTCTTTTATAAAGTACTTTAGTAGTAAATTCAGAGTGTGAACTGCACAACCAACACAAGATATATGAGAATATGTTGTATTTATAATATGCCAAGCAGCTTTCATATTGCTCGCATTGTCAGTCACTATTACAAACCATTTTTGTGGTCCTATTTCTTGAATAACTTCCATAAGTTATTTCAAGATAAACCCGTTCCTAATATTTATTTTTGAAAAGAGAAAAATGGGCACCAGAAGCATAAAGAGCCCTAGCTAATGTTTCATCAGCTTTAGCAGCCTCTTAAACCGCTATCTTATCGAAAAACCCGCTCAATGTTTCTTTCTTGCGTTTTACTGATGGTAATATAGATTCGGAAGATGATGACATTGATAACGTATCGTTTTTGCTAGTTGAAGGGAGACTGGTATCATCTAATGCTTCTAGTAGGATATCTTTGTCATCTTCTTTTTCTTTTGATGTCGAAAACTTCAAACTCAATTGTATTTCATATGCCATATTTTTGTTTAGTTTCCAAAGGACATTTTGAACATTGCTTGAATATATGATTCGTCATGAGAGTTGCGTTTGGAAAGGCGTATTTAAAACAGCAAAACTTACACACATCATCATCATCATCTTGGTGCTACAGCCCCTAGAGGGCCTCGACCTTCTCAAGCTTTCTACGCCATTCTATTCTGTCCATCGCTTGCATTTTCCAGTTGCCGACTCCGATCTTCTTGGCATCTTGTGTTACCCCGTCCATCCACCTCAGCTTTGGTCTACCCCATCTTCTCATTCCCACGGGTTCCGCTGTTAGAATCTTTTTTATCATGTTTGACTCAGGGGCCCGGGCTACATGTCCTGCCCACTGCAGGCGGTTTCACTTAATTATAGTGGTAATATCTTTACCACCAAACGTATGCTTGTAGAAAACTTACACACAGCCTTGAATTTTTTTTCTCTATTTTTTCAATATCAAATAATTGCCAAATATCTGAAGAAAGTTGAACCATATTGTTCTGCAACAAGAAAAAAATATATAAATAAAATATCTTGGTGAACTTCATCAACTGATCAAATTATTGTAATTTAATGAGAATACAGATAATAATTATTATTATTGAATCTTCAAAATTAGTAATAGTAATGAAAATATACAAGGAAACTGAAATCACACTTTCAAAATACTTAAAGCTATTCCAAATTTAATAAAACATTAACTTACCAGAAACTTTAAGAAGTTGTACATCAAGCACATTTTTCGGCACTGTTTTGGGGTGAAGGAGAACAAAAACCTTACCCTTCAGGAGTTATGGAAAGACCACTTTAACATCATGATATGTCTAAGAATTATTGATCAGGCATGTTTGGGCATTACAACGAGGACCTTAACCTCTGCAAGAAGCTGTGGCCTGATGCTGTAGCTGAAAGGGCCTTCAAAAGATTGGAACCCAAAGTGTCAGTGGTAGAGGAGATTGTTTCTCTGGGAAAGTTCATGGATCTGGAGGTGGATGACAGAGATGTGAACTAACTCGTCAAGGAACAGTCTCAGGAGCTGACAACCCAGAAGCTAAATGATTTACATTCCCAGCAAAATACAGTGGTTCATGAAAAATTGATTTTGAAGATGATATCTCTACAAGAGATATAAGGGAGATCTTGGGAATATGGGAGAAAGTTGTAGAGTTGGTGGATAAAAGTCACACACAAAGTTGCAAGTGGTGCAACGGAGTTGTTCAACAAAACTTGCTTAATTTATTCCCACAATATCCTGAAAGGGATGAAGAAACAATCCTCATTGGACAGTTTTTTAAAAGGATCTGCAGGTGAAAACGAGCAAAGCGTGACGAAAAAAATGAAGACCAGTGATACAAATTAAGTGCTTCCATAAGCACTTCACTTTTTCTTTTATTGTGTTTTTATAGAATATTTGTTATTTATAAATAAATTTTTCTTTTTCAAAAACACTTAAAAAAACAACTGAGGTGGTGAAATTAATTCCAATGAAGAAAATTGCTTTGAGATACTAGTAATTTGATATATGAGAAAGGTTACCGAATCAATCAAACTTATATGTCTAGGTACCACTGTATACTGAATAACTGAAGAAACACCCCATATTGTACCACCATAATCACAAATAAGAAGAATAAATCACTTACCAAAATTTGGTCCAATCCAAAAGTACTTCCTTTCATACAACCTTTTAAGGCCAGGAATCTGTTGATAACTTTGGTACAGATTTTTGTGTTTTGCAATAAAGGCTAAACACAACATCTGTAAGGTAGATTCTTCTGATACTGCACAGGTTAACCTAACTGCAGATTGAGCTGCTGTGGAACTAACCATGGGGTACAGTTCCTGGGCTTTAATGCCAGTAAAAGCAATTCCTGAAATTATGGAAATAGTTACATTAAAAGTTCAACTAGAATGAAGAGATACATTTATGCAAGCCACAAGCAGCCATTATGTATTTTTTCAGACATATCCTAAACAGTATTTTTATGTATTAAGGCCTGCGCCTCGTTGTTCAACACAAAAATATTTTACTTCTAGAATAGATAGTTAAGATTTGATTTGCCATATAGTGCCTCTACAATTCGCTTATATATATTTCGTCCTTTCAGCACTCATCAGAGCGACTGTGTAAGAAGCCCTAGACATGAAATCAAATCTTTTCCATCAAAGGAAGTAATAACTTCCTAAAGACACATACAGTGACATCTAAGAGTAAAGCAAAAAGTAAAAATTCAAAGATTTCTACTTGTTCGAAACCAAAATTCAAATTCTTACTTAAAGCTGTGCATTCTACAATTTACAAAGCTAGCACAAGATGAATGGACCAACAAGGGGAATCTAAAATTGCATTCCACATCATATTGATTAATCTAGGCAAGAACCTTTCATGAACTAGCTTTTAATACTAAAATACGAGTAAATAAAGATATAGAAAAGACAATTAAGATTTGATTTCACATATAGTGCCTATAAATCATCACTTTTGGCTTTATTCTTGTATATCGCTGTATGTGTCTTTAGGAAGTTATTTCATTACTTCCTGTGATGGAAAATATTTGATTTCACATTTAGGGCTTCCTACTGAGTCCATCTGATGAGACCTGAAAGGATGAAACACATATAAGCAAATTGTAGAGGCACTATACATGAAATCAAATCTTAAGTGTCTTTTCTATATCTTTATTTACTCATATTTTGAGTATTAAAAGCCAGTTAATGAAATGTTCTTGCTTAGATGAATTGATATGATGTGGAATGCAATTTTAGATTCCCCATGTCAGTCCATTCATCGTCTGCTTACTTTTTAAATCATAGAAGGCACTTAAGTAAGAATTTAAATTTTGGTTTCAAACACGTAGAAATTTTCGGATTTTTACGTTTTGCTTTAATTTTACTTCTATATCAAATATGTATATATCTCTTTTATTGCTTACCTAAAGGTTTTCTATTTAAAAAATATTCTAAAGTTCCTTTATTCATATCTAAATGAACTCCAATAGAGCTTCCCAACCCAAAATTTGATCCATACTTCCTAACTAATTTGTTGTGTTGAATAAGTCCATGGTAGGAGTAACCCCATGATTGAGAATCGATTCCTAGTAGACTACAGAACCTAAATTTCCAGTCAGCAAATACAACTTTTGCTGTACCAACACCTACCATCTAGAAAATGACAAAATAATACCAGTTTAATATTAACTTAAAAATATTTAAATCAAGCAAAAAAACAGCACAACTGATGAAACACAATATTATTATACTTTATCAAATATCAGGCAGATACATTCCTAACATAACGTACTCACCACATCGGTTCCATACATATTTGAAGTCATTTGCACTTCCCAATAATAATGTAAATTTCTCTCAAATGGTATGGTTCCTCTCACAGCTGCAGTACCAGAACTATAGCAAGGATGAAATAAAATATCCTTATTATCATTAGTTATTCTCGTATCGGGTGAACTATGGGCTGGGGACCATTCCCAAACAAATATCCCAATATCTTCAATACATTTGCATTGCACTACATCTGCATTTAGTTTTGCCTTTTCTCTGCATTTTTCAATACACAATGGATGCTTACACTTCATGATTCTCACCTTAATGTTGCCCAATGGTGTTAAAAAAGATTCCTTAATGAGGATTTACCGTAAGTACCTCTAATTATATTTCTAATCGTTTTATTTTATAGGCACTCGTTTTATGAATGGTATATTTACTTATTTGACGTAACCAATTCTTGCTAAAACTGTGTTTGCATTAAAAAAGTTTAATGAATGTCTGCGTCAGACGTCAGTTATCATCTGGTTATCATAAATCTGATTGGTTCGTTTTGACATGTTATTTAGATAGAATGTTAACAAACATGATGTTATGATTAATTATTATGAGTGATCCATAAGTTAATTTATTTACAGGTAATTCGGCACCAGTGTACTAATTTATCCTGGACTTACAATACTTTACGTATTTTCTTAATAAATGTCATATTTATATATATTGACGAAACATATTATGATATTATTCTAACTTACACTGTAGAATTGTTTTTGTTCTCACTCATACTTAAGGAACAGAGTAGCCAAGAAAATTACTGCTTTCATTGATAAACTATTTTTTACTTATTACGTGATTTATGTCATCGGGTTTGTTTATGCTCGAGGAGTGACATTTTAATGACAGCACAGCAATGAACAGAGGAGTGTATTGATTTAATTTTCTATAGTTTTTCTTTAAAAATAAGCATTTGAAATATGGGAAACGTTGACACGAAATTAAATTTTAGAAAAGCTGTCGTTCAACTTACATCAAAGTCAGAGGTAATTAACTCATTAACAATAAATTCCACATTAAAACAAATTCATATTTTCAGCCAATTGACTCCAGTGACGATTCTTTTTGGGAACAGTTTTGGTCAGAAAACGTAACAAATGTTCAAGATATATTTACGTTGGTCCCAGCAACAGAAATACGACAGTTACGAGAAGATGCCCCTTCGAATTTAGCGACATTGTGCTATAAAGCAGTTGAGAAACTCGTAAAAGCTGTTGATAACAGTTGTCGTACACATTATGAACAACAAACTGGTAAAACGTTTTTATTTTTCATATTTTCTTAACGTCCATTTAATATTAATTACTATTTAAATGGGAATAAGCCACAATTAAAGGTTAAAATACGTTTATTGACGTTTCAATTTCCACTTCGGAAATCGTTCTCAAAATACAAACATTAGTAAATTGATTCGGAAATCGTTCTCAAAATACAAACATTAGTAAATCAATTTACTAATGTTTGTATTTTGAGAACGATTTCCGAAGTGGAAATTGAAACATCAATAAACGTATTTTAACCTTTAATTGTGGCTTATTCCCATTTAAATAGTAATTAATTTAAAATGCCACAAGAAAATAGCTTCAGTCCATTTAATAGTAATTAAAATGCCTTTTTGCCCTATATAATAGGTTTATAATTTCATCCTTGAACTTACTTGCTACTATAGCTTTATTTATCAAATGGTTAAATATTAAAGGACATAGATAATAATACATATTGATTAATTTTCTATTGGAAATTCTATTGTACTTAAATGACAATGGTAATTGGTCATTAATTTCAATATTATTTTTACCATTCATTCAACGTAGACAATACAACAAGGTAGTTACTTACATATGCTTTAGGTAGCTAGTTTAAAATTGACTTTTTTAAAATTCAAAGGTGTAGATTATTCTGATCTTTTACTTTATCAGTAACATCTACATAGAACTGTATAAATGCAAAATATGTTTTTAAATAAAACTGGAACTAGAATTCAGTTGTGTTTGTTTTCTTAATATTTTATACTTACACATGATTTTGGAAATCTACCTGGTTTTGATCTAACATATTTATTTAGTCTGCTTTTTCATTAAATAAGTCAGAAGCAAGGAACACTGACTAAACTAATGGGAAACACATTCCTCAAGCTAATTAATTTAAATTTATTGAAAATTTTGTGCCATAAACTTTACAATTAATGATCAGCATTTAAATTCTTGTATGTTATTAGGTATATGCCATACTGATAATTTCTTTTTTAGTTTTGAACTGTGCAAGATTGTTGACAAGGATTTTACCATACATCTTTGAAGATCCTGAATGGAAAGACTTTTTTTGGTCATCTTTGCCAAGTAGAGAGGAAGAATATGATGAGTCTGTACCTTTGGCTCATTCTTTGCTTAATTCTGTGTGTGTAAGTCAATTTTTGTTGTTTAATGCATAAAGCTTTTTTCTATTTATCATGTTTATGAAGAACTATAGAGACATCTGTAGAAGAAAGCAATATAAAACAGTAATATCAGAACAAAAAATAATTACTTAAAATAAATCATAAGAATCTTTAAAATGCTGTACTATTGACTATGTCTCTGAAATATGAGAGGTGACTGCAATGATTAATATCTAGAAATAACAAATTGAAATGCTCTTACAAAGAAGTATTCCCAGAAAGGAGTCAATACTACAATCTATCATTAAGAAGTATTTACCTATTAATTGTATTTAAAGTTGGAAAATGGTCTCTAATGTTGTAAAATAAACAAATTTTAAATATAATCTTCATTTAAAATGATGTGTATATAAATTATTTCCATATAAATATAGTTTCAGTTCCTTAATTAATATTATTATCATTTCTAGGACTTACTCTTCTGTCCGGACTTTACTGTTGTGGCAAGCAGAAAAAGTGGACCAGTAAGTGTATTATTATTCTTTGTATATTGCCAACACCTACTAATAATTATTTTACAGGATAAGGCTGAAGAATTATCTGCTATTGACAGCTGTGAATATATTTGGGAGGCTGGAGTAGGTTTTGCCCATTCTCCACCTAGAAATCCCACTTTTGATGCTAACAGAACTGAATTATTGAAACTGCTTCTTACCTGCTTTAGTGAAACTATGTATCATCCCCCTGCTGATATAACTGAGAATCCTAACAAGTGGATCTTGTAAGTACAATGCACCTATCTCAGGTCATGTTTCAGATATTTTTCAGCACTGTTCTTAATATTGTTTTTAAAATATTTCTTGTATTGTCTTTCAGCTTTATTGATTTATTATTCTATATCCATACATTGTGTGGAGATCCTGCTGACTTGTTTATTTTTAATTATTTTATATGGATTTATAATGACTGTTTCAGGATTTGTGATTCTTTTATTTCATGCAAATGCCTTTTATTAGCTGCAATAATATTATTTCCCAGTTATTTGCTTTGTCCCTTTTCGAATTTTGTTATTTTTACATGGTAAATTCCATTTTTTGGCCTCCTTCATATCTTTATTGTCTCACTTTTAACATTTTTTTTTATTATTCTATTATTTATTTAACAATATACAAATTAAACTTGAGTATGTTTGCACCAGAAGTTTGTACAAAACTTACTCCTTGGCATAGTATGGTAGTCATGTACATCTTCGGTCAGGGTTAGTATGTTAGTACTGAATCATGGTCAACTCTATTGAAAGCAAATCCAATGATACAAACAAACAGCTTAACATTTTGTCTATTTTATTTTATATATACATAGCAGCAGACACTATACTTAAATCGTATCTATTAATTGTACAACCAGTAGCTCATCGAATCAAATCATTGTACCATTTAGGTATTTACACATGGCTCCAAAATAGATTTTAAAAACAAAATTGGCTCCACCATCTTTTAGAGAAATATATTTTCCCAAACTTTTTCACCTTCGACCTAATAGTAGATCCACCCTTGCCATTTATTCAACTTTTTGAATTTTGCATAATTGTAATAGATGAAAAACTGATTCCTTTTTTTTTCAGATATTTAACATCTGCTGAAAATAGACATGCACTTCCAATGTTCACATCTTTGTTAAATACAGTATGTGCTTATGACCCTGTAGGTTTAGGTGTACCATATAACCATCTAATATTCAGTGATTCTTTGGAACCACTAGTTGAAGCTGCTCTTCAGATCCTCATTGTTACCCTAGACCACGATACCAGCTCTTCAACACCAGCCGAAAGTGAAGATGTAAGTTTTTTGTGATATTTATGTTCATAATATATAGATATATAACGGCTGTAAATAATAATTTATTTATTTATTTATTTATTTATTTATTTATTTCAACGGTAGAACCATTTACAATAAAATACAACAAATGGTAAAAAGTAAAGATCATGTACACAATCAAACAATATAGAATTTTAGAACAATATAGAACAATAAGAAACATCAAACAATAACAAAGAAACAAGTAAACAGTTAAAATTTGTACATAAAAACAGTATATCAAATCACAAAAGTTAAAAAATATATATATAAAAAAATATCACATATCTAGATTGATAATTACATTCTCAAGTTGCCTTTTGAAAGCGTTAATGTTTGTACAGAAAGGATCCAATAGGAGGTCATTGCAAGAGCTCAGCATTCTCGACAAGGGAAAATGACGAGCATAATCAGTCCTATGAAAAGGAATATAAAAGAGTGCAGTGTGTCGAGTTCTATGTATTGTGTTTAAGTGTACATTGGCTAATAACGAAGGACAATTAACAAAGTTGTTTATAATTTTAAACAAAAATAACATATCAGCTCTCAACCTGCGGTTCTTCAATGTAGTAATGTTAAATTGAGACATTATTATAGAATAATCTATGAAATAATTATCAGTATTTTTTATATTAATATGTGCTTTAAAAGCTAAAGATCTTAGAAACTTCCTCTGTACGCTCTCCAATCCATCAATGTATACTTGATGAAATGGGGACCAAACAACAGAACAGTATTCAAGACCTGAGCGTACCAGAGAGCAATACAATAATTTAAATACAATAGGTGAGAGATCATGACTGTTACGATAAATAAAACCAAGATTACGAAATCCTGTTTCCTTAATTTTAAGAAAATGGCTTCTAAATGTTAATGCACAATCCAATAATACACCCAAATCTCTTATCTCAGTAACTGAATCCAAGAGTACATACATCATTAAGAACATATCTATTAGCTATTAGATTATTTATACGACCAAAAGAAATACAAGAACATTTAGTTGGATTTAAGCTTAAACCATTTTGTTTTGACCATAAAAATATATTATTTACATCATCTTGCAGGAGATCTCTATCCGATTTATTATGTATACAACGAAATAGCTTAAGATCATCAGCAAATAGCAGGAAGTGTGAGTTTTTGATAGCCTTACCAATATCGTTAATGAACAAGTTAAAAAACAAAGGACCACAGTGAGACCCTTGTGGTACACCAGAATAACAATGGAATTCTTTTGAAATATAATTGTTAATCCGTACTTGCTGTGTACGTCCCATCAGAAAACTTTTAATCCAATTAACAATGAGGTCACCAAAGCCAGATGCATGAAGTTTGTGGACCAAAAGATTATGATTAACCTGGTCAAAGGCCTTTGAGAAATCAGTGTAAACGCTGTCGACCTGAATTTTATTCTCAAATGCACCCAACAAGTATTGTTGGTAATTGACAAGGTTTGTTACTGTTGACTTCCCGTTAGAAAATCCATGTTGTTCATCAATAATTATGTTTCTGCAAGCCCAGGTGAGATTTATCGATACCAATTTATCAAGAAGTTTCGGGATTGCTGATTGAATAGTTATACCTCTATAGTTGTTAACACACTCGCGATTGCCAGATTTATAGATGGGTGTAAGAAAACTATTTTTCCAATATTGTGGAAATACAGATGATGATAATGATAAATTGAAAATTTGTTGTAAAGGTTTACAAAGGGAAAAAATACAGTTCTTAATAAGGGCTGCAGGTATACCATCAGGTCCCGAAGAATATGTAGTTTTTAAACTCATAATCCCATCGAAAACATCAGTCACACTAAACTTCAGAATCTGACAATCCACACTATAGTCCAATTTAAAATTAGGTACATTATACTCACCATCATTATATGTACCTGAAAAATAACTGGCAAAAAGATTAACTATTTCATCACCATTCTGAGCTATTACATCCCCACCTTTATTAGACATTACATTAGGATAAGCACTAGACCCACGTGTAGTACTAACATACCTCCAAAAAGAGTGGGGATTACTTGAAAGATTTGCTTGAATAATCCCTAAATAGTTCTTATAACATACTGCTTGTAATGATTTACATCTTTCCCTTAACATCGAAAACTCCTCATATGAGTTGCCTGAGGCTTTAAAATTCCTGTGAGCTATTTTTTTCTGTATGACAAGCTCAATTAATTCTCGCGAAAACCAAACTGGAAAGTTTAATGATTTAAACCGTTTGATAGGAACAAACATATTGATGGCATCATATAAAATATGGTAAAAATTTTCTAAGCAGCAATTTACATCTGATTCATCTAATACCTTGTTCCAAGGAATTGAAGCTAAATATTCATTTAAAACTTGATAATTACATTTTTTAAAATCATGATAGAAGACATCATATTTAAGAAACAAATTTAAATTGGCTGCATGTAACAATATAGTATAAGCTGAATGATGTTGCGAAGTATTCAATAGAATATCAGTTGAAATCGACACAACTGCATCCCTCAGAGTACAGAAAACTAGATCTAAAAATTTATTATTAAGGTTAGGCAAAGCATTTACTTGTGACATATTTTGAAAATTGTAGCAAGTACAAATAATATTTGCTGGAGAGTGATGCGGACACTCAACTGTAACACCATTACTAAGATTATCCCAGGATGCTTCAGGTAGGTTGTAGTCACCACAAATACAGAATTCACAATCACTGAATCTATCCGCTAAGTCCAACATACAGGTGGAATGCTCCTCATATACTGACCCAGATGAACGTGGAGGAAAGTACACTGCACCAATGACTAACTTTTTTGTGCCACACATTACCTGTGTAAAAACGTGTTCCACAGAGGAATCCATAGGCCTAACCAACATTGAATTAAGGCTCTTATGGACAGCAATAAGAACACCACCACCACGAGTCTTTGAACTAGTTTGAGGATCCCTGTCATGTCTATACACATTCAATAAATTACATGTTTAAATAATAAAACAACTTTTAAATACATTTCTACCCTCAACATAGGCTTCTTCTAGTGTGGTAAACTGATTACAACGCTTTTCACAATCACCTTTTCATTTAATTCAAATATCTTTTCGTAAAACATTCTTTTGAGGTCTATAAATAGACAGGAACCACTGGGAGTGAGATATGAAGAATACATAGAAAAAAATTCAAGTACCATTAGTGTACTTTTGCCAATAGTCTGTATAGCAAACTTTTTGAAAATTGTGGCAGATTTTCATCTAAACTGGCAGTTGCCAGGATATCTTTGTTTGCTGGAGATATGTTTTTTCAAAACTCCACGTGAACAAGTCTTCCCAATTGATTAACCACAGTTTAACAGTCAACATCTTATATTTAAAAAATTTTATGCAAATTACAAAAATTGCCTATCCCATCACATTAAATCAACCAATCTTGTTCTTTTTGATTAATAATAATTAATTTTTCCCTTTTATTAGGCTTATTTCTTTTAGGTACAGCACTTGTAAGGATAGGTCTTTTTCTGGGAAAAAGTTTTATTGAACCATGTTTATCTTTATATCTTATAAATTTTTTATAGTGATCCTAAAGAAGGTCACAATACTATGGGTGATCAGATACATTAATAATATCATATATATTTTTTAGGTTTCAGTTCCGGATAATCTGTTCATCAATTATCTCTCCCGTATACACAGAGATGAAGATTTTAATTTTATCTTGACTGGCATAACACGCTTACTAAATAATCCACTAGTTCAAACTTATCTACCAAATTCCAACAAAAAAGTGCATTTCCATCAAGAATTGTTAGTCTTCTTCTGGAAGTTGTGTGATTACAACAAGGTAAGCCGAATAACGTATACTATGTGATGGTACGCTTTTGCATTTTTTACTTTTAATTATTCAATACCAATCACGTATTTCTTTTATCGATTCTAAAATTACATATTTTTGTTTCCAGAAATTTTTATATTATGTACTGAAAAGTAGCGACGTTTTAGAAGTATTAGTACCTATTTTATACCATTTGAACGATTCCAGAGCTGATCAATGTAAGTTATTTATTATCAAGGTTCTGAGGCTGAATTCTGTGGCATGTTTATTGTATATGGAATTAAATCACAATTGATTACAATAAGAATTACATTTTGACAATTAAATTTACTTTGACATTTAAAAAATTCTAAAATGAAAATTTGGAATGATCTTAACTTGCAAATCTTGACTTACTTGGCCTCGATCTTATAAGTATTAGCCATTTTTAGAGTTAAATTCTGAGAGATATAGTTGTACTCTAGGATTGTGGTTTAGTACATTGTAATTTATTGTACATTACAATCAATTGTGGTTTAATTGCAAATAAAATAATATTAAATTTATTTATTATCTTAACAAACTTCAAATCTGCTGAACTGATGACGTAAATTTATGAAGTAGTCGTGTAAGTTGTGACTATATTGCGAGTTTCTGTCTGTTCAGCTCTTTTGGTGGTAAGTTTGACTATTATACCAGGTGTTGCGTCATTATGTGGTGTAGGATATTCCATATGTTTTTTAATTGTGTCTTTGAGGTTCTTCAACTTTTATTTTGTTTTTATAAAAGTCTGTTAAATTCTAGAACTAAATTGAATAAAATATTAAACAAAAAAAAAAATAAGATTTAGAGGCGACCACTAGAAGCGCCACACTAGAAGATTTTAAGGCGAATCTGCCAGATTTAAAGAAAAATATAAACAATGGAAGAATGATTCGAAAGGGAAGGTTGAAAGATAGTTTAAGGGACGTGGAAATTGACATCCAGAAGATAAAAATAAAATGGACATCTTGGGGCAAACTTATAAGTCCAAAGGTGTAGTTCTCTTAAGACCTCTTAAGCCAACTATTTACAGCAATTAAATACTGGATGAACGGACATAGAAAAGGTTTTAAATTTTGCAAATTTGTGTAATTTTGATAGAAAATTCGACGACAAGTAGTTGGTTTCGCTTTATATAACTTGATACCGTCGACAAAGTGCTGGTGATAATTAAAAAAAAAAACCAGCATTGATATGGCGGATTTAGTAAGATTACCGACGATTTTTAAACGGTTATCGAAAACGTTAAGCAAAATCGTTTCAATATGTTATCCAACAGTACCCGCTTATTTAAGAAGTTAACTTTCTTTGCAAATTGTTGCCTCTTTTACACTGTCTGTGATGCTTTCTTTTTATTTTGTTCATTAGTATTTTTTATATTCTCTGCCCCTATGTGTTTCTTTCATTTCCTCCCCTCTTCTCAAATCCTTCACATTCTGCAGCAATCGCTTTCTTGCCCTCTCCTGTTCCTTCCATTCTTTTGTACAAAGTTTTCTTCTGGAGTCACTGCGGAGAGATTCCAATTATTCAAATCCATTACAGTTTTCTTGACTTTACAAAACCCAGTAAAGAGGCTACAATACAGCAGTCATTCCTCATGTTAAATTCCATAATGAAACACAAGGTTCATTCTGGCGATATTATTTTATCTTTTTAAGGTTGCATCTGAAAGACTCCATGTATTGCAATGCATGGGATGCCATTGATGGGATGTTTTGACGTTGGTTAAGTTCATGATTTAAAGAATTGTTAAGTAATAACAATGAAGGAGATTCGATAGAGGTCCCTATTGAAAATGCTTAAGAGCCGCCTCCCACCGAGCAAGAAGTAAGAGATGCAATTTCAAAATTTAAAAAATAACAGAGCTCCTGGAATGGATAATCTCCCTGTCAAACTCTTTAAAAACGGCGGCGACATACTGTTAAAAGACATGCATAAGTTAAATGAAATGTGGCATAGAATGGAAACACCCATGGACTGGAAGTTAGGTATACTATACCCATTTCACAAAAAGGGGAAATGATAATTAAGACAAGGTGACGAACTATCGTGCCTCCTTTCTAATCTTGCACTGGAAAAGGTTATTCGTGAGTCCCACATTAATACGAGTGATACAATATTTGACAAATCTGTAGAACTGTTTGGAGATACAGACGATATTGACACAATCGCCAGATCCACGGAGTCGCTGACAGAAACTTTTCGGTTTGTAAGGGTGTCTGCACTGTAAATGAGACTAAAAATATGTGCCCAAAAACGAAATGTGTGTGCGTCTCCAAGTCTGGTAATCAGACACCTACGCTAAGAATAATTGACGATATGGAGTTAGATGTGGACACCTTCATATACCTAGGTTCATTACTGACTAAGGATAACGTCAGCGAGAAAATCAAAAGAAGAATAATCATTACCAATTAGTGTTACTATAGCCTGGGAAGATAAATGGCCTTAAAACTTCTAAAAAAATTAAACTGCCCGTGTATAGAACACTAATAAAAACAGTTTTAACATACAGAGCTGAATCGTGGTTACTCACACAGAATGACCAAGAATTGCTCAAGCGTTTGAGCGAAAGATTTTAAGAAGACTATAAGGAGGACTAAAATAGGGGAGTTTGTGGCGTAGACACTACAACTTTGAGTTATATAGAAGCTTCGGGGAAGCTGACATTGTGAAATTTATTAAGGTAGCACGCCTCAGATGAATTTGGTATGTAATCAGAAGAGAGGAAGATGCGACGCCGACGTGAGAAAAGTATTCGACTGAAGAGGACTAGTGGGACGATGTACTAGAAATAGACCGAAATTTAGGTACTTGGACAACTTGGAAGACGAGTTAAAAGATGGAGAAGAGTTGATAGAGATAATACGGAATATTGATAGAGATGTTCTAAAGAAGGCTCATAATAAATTTCTCACGTAGCATCTAAAAGAGCATTCCAAAGTCCACAATTTTGCATTTTTTGCTATTCATAAATACAGGGTGAGTCATAACTATTGGGACATAGACTAAGGACAGGTTATTTGGACCAAAATATGGCTATTGGGCCAAATATGCCTTAATAAAATGTTGCTGAGAAAAAAGATACAGGGTGTTAAAGTTAATTTTTGTTTTTCGTTTTTTGCTAATAGTTTCCCTGTATATTTATAAATTGCTATCAAAATTGGCACAGAGGCATAATCTTAGACAAGAAATAGTATTTTATTTACAATTTTACGTTTTGTCATAGAGGGCGCCACGTGGATCATTCCTAATGATCAAATTGAGTCTAAACTTTTTCTGATGAAACTTTTTAGTAATTTTTATTAGAAAATATGACGTAAACATCATTTTTACGTAAAATGGGTACTCTTGTTTAATTATGATAATTTCAACCGTTTTCGATAAAAACGCAGTCGAACTGCTTAGAGTCTTAAAAAATAGTTTCAAATATTATTTCATTTATGAAAAGTATGCGTTGGACTGTCAGATAATTGTTGTTGGTAAATGTCATTTGTTCAGAGTAAATTATTTTTGATGTGACAGTGTAGTGTAATGTTGCATTTTTTAAAAGTAATCATTACTTTTTTTGATTGAAATGCCTCGTCACAATCATTTTACTAATGAAGAAATGCGAGATATGATTTGCGTATACGCACAAGAAAATTTTTGCGGTCGCTCGGCAGCCAGAAGGTATGAAATGTTATACGCAAACAGAAGGCAACCAAATCACAAAATTTTTTCAAGATTATATCGTAGTTTAGGTGAAACTGGGTCATTTCACACTAAAAATCGGGGTGGTCGACAGAAACAAATCACACCTAATCAAGAAGATGAACTTTTGGTTCGAGTAGATGAAAATCCTGAAATAAGTTCACGACATCTATCAGCAGCAACAGGAGTAAGTCAGTCGTCTATTGTTAGAATTCTAAAAAAAGAGAACCTCCATCCTTATCACTTCACTCCTGTTCAAAATTGACTTCCAACAGATCTTCCACGACGGTTACAGTTTTGCCAACGTATTCTGAATAAACATCGCAATGACAGACACTTTATTAAGAATATTATGTTCACCGACGAAGCAACTTTTACCAGACGAGGGGTTTTTAATTGGCGAAATAGTCATTATTGGGAAGAAGAAAACCCGCATGCTATTAAAGCTAGACATTTTCAGCATGAGTTTAAATTGAATATTTGGTGTGGCATTATAGGCGACCAACTACTAGGGCCTTACGTTCTTCCTCCGAATTTAAATGGAGATTCTTATTTATTCTTTTTGGAAAATACTCTTAGTGATATTTTAGATGATCTGTCACTGGATGTAAGAAGAAAAATGTGGTTTATGCAGGATGGAGCGCCACCTCATTTTTCATTAGCTGTTAGAAATCATCTTAATGACGTATTTCCTCAACGATGGATTGGCAGAGGCAGTGATTTTCAATGGCCACCAAGAAGTCCTGAGAACAACCCGCTAGATTTTTATTTTTGGGGACATGAAGTCCTTAGTTTATGCCAATGAAATTAATACACGAGACGAACTTTGGAGATACATTCAAAATGCAGCTAATCTTATAAGGGGACAGGATAATATTTTTTTAACGTCCGAAAATCCTTTATAAAAAGAGTTAGAAAAGGCATAGAAATCGGAGGAGACCATGTAAAACATTTAGTTTGAGTTTTTGTGAGTTCTTTTAAGTTAAAGTGTGTTTAGTTTTGATTTATCGTCAAAACGGAAACCTTACGTTAGTTGCAACTTTGTTTATTAGTTTGGTATTTGATAGTGGAATTGTAAATAAAATACTATTTCTTGTCTAAGATTATGCCTCTGTGCCAATTTTGATAGCAATTTATAAATATACAGGGAAACTATTAGCAAAAAACGAAAAACAAAAATTAACTTTAACACCCTGTATCTTTT